>NC_055700.1:5131465-5281465 GCF_017639745.1 Melanotaenia boesemani | reverse complement strand
AAATGACACTTGAAACGTTTCCGTGCTAAAAAAGAAGCCACACATTAACCTTTGCCTTCTTTGGACTTGGAGGCATCTGGAGTGGACCATCACACAGTGTGGATGATGGTGAGATCAAACGGTATTCCGGACTTTTGTTGGGAAAAAATGTATCAAAAATCAAAAGGAACATCCGGACTGTTCTCAGCAACAAGCCCTAAAGCCTGGCTCTATGATGGGATGGTATATGATGGGACCAGAATGTCTTTTACAAAGTTGTTAAAGTTTTATTGTCCAAACTTACTTTGGACTGTCTTGCAACGCGTTAAAAGGCAAAATTGGATGTATATTAAATAAAATGACAAAGAAAAAAAAAAAAGAGATATTTTGTGCTCCTTTTGTCGGCAATGACATAAAAATGAAGTAAAATGAAGAATCAGCTTCTGTCCTAACTTCTTATTATTTGGGGTTGTATGCTTGACATCATGTTTCTAAATTCTCTGTAGGAGTGAATGTGAGTGGTTTTTTATCTCCATGTGATGGACTGGTGACCTGTCCAGGGTGTACAATGCTTCTTGCCCACTAGCAGCTAGAGTCAGTTTCAGTCCCACCAAACTGCAGGAGAATGAACGGCTGTGGATACTGGATCTTCAGCATCATAAATGTGTTTTACATCACGAAGAACATGTTTCAGGTGTTTTCAGCCTGAAGTCGCGACTCTTCTGTTTCCATCAAAATTATATTTTTATTTTTTTACTGTGCATTGAAAGATGAGACTGCAGAGAGTGAAAAAAGCAGCAGAGAGAAAAAAGGCCAGTAAACTTTCATGAAAAATATTCACATTAAGACATTTACAATGCAGAGCCTCGACGTGGTCTTTGACACACACACAGTCAGGGCTCAGAGAACTTAAAGAGCATCTTTCAGGTTGAATTTTCCACAATATGACGTTTTGAAAAAGTCCGAGAGACACTGTGGCATAAATAAAAGCTTCTTAAAATTTCATTTTTTGTAATTGCACTTAATTCAGCTCGTCTGCGATCCAGTGCTTTAAAAAACATAACTTTTCCTGTCACGTGATACGTGACGTCATGTAAGGTAAACGAGCCCATACGCTCAGTTTATCGTAGGCATCGGCTGTGTTTTTTACTCCAGACTTCTAATAGTAAAACTAAAGATTTCTGGAACATCACCATGGTGAATACTTGTGTTTGTGCATCCTGCACAAATTCAAGTCTCTCTGGACATCGTGTCCACAGTTTCCCTAACAAGAAGAGCCCCACCTTTCGCTCCTGGGTCAGGTTTGTCCAGGCTAGGCGCCAAGACTTCACTTTCAAGTCCGTTCATCCCAAAAACTCTGTCATTTGCAGCGCACACTTTGTGGAAACGGACTATATGCCTAGTGACCTAACTGCGTTTAAGATGGGGTACAAGACCATGAGGTCAGTGCGTTTAAGGTCTGATGCAGTTCCCACTGTTCATGCTACGGCTAGCATGCTAGCAGCAGCAGGTGCCCCATCACGTCTGCCTTCACCGGGGAAGCCGCGGGCCGCCCATCGGAAACGGGAGACGAGCAGAGTAAGTTTTTCTCTCTGTTTTTTAACCTGTTTATAACCTTTTCTTATAAAACGGAATTGTCCCCTTTTTACTACTTATTATTGAGGACAGTTTCAACATATTTAATCCCGTTTGCAAAGGTGGATTCACTGTGCGTCCAGTAAAGAAGGAGCCATCATATGGTAAATAATTGAAGGCATCGCGCACATTTTCTTCAAATAATGGCCATCTATTTTCCCGCAGAATTATATAATCCATAAGATTCTGGACCATCTAATATGTGCCTGTGTATTTCAGAGTGTATTTTCTATCTCTATTCTCTCTTTGTAATTCCTGTATGACTGTGTAAATTAATTGAGCTTTATTTACTTCTAGCAACAAGTTTAAATAAGATGTTTTGCTTCTAATAATTAGAACTTATTAAATAAATCCAGGAAGATGATCATAACAGAAAGATGACATTGAGATGGAAGCAAAATATTTTATTTATTATTACAATTTACAGAATAGGAAGACATGTCTTGTATGTGTTACAGGTCAGGCCATCTGAAACCTTGGTAGACACCATGTTCATCAGGGAAAGCTAACCGGATTGCTGAGACAACACATGCTGGAAGAGGTTTCCTCACATGTCGTCCAAGCACTCCATGTGCCCAGCGTACCATCTGCCTGTAGGCAGTATACCTGAACTGTTCATTTTGGGTCAGATCAAGTGGACCATGTTCCTGCTTGAAAGCGCTGTAGGCCACCTGAAGCACCCAGGGGTTCAAACAGCATGCAGAGAACCCAGGATGCTGTCCCACACAAGTAATGCCTTCGGGTTGTGGATGGAGGTCTTCGACGAGGCTCCAAATTGCAGGAATCTCCCTGCAGCATATGCTCTCCTCCGCACTGCTCATGGGCTGACAGTGTCCACATAAACACCTGTAATTAGATAACATGCTGTTAAAGAATTTCTGTTGTTAAATGTAGATACAGTGTTGTAAATATATGTTCAACCATGTAAAGATTTTTATTTTTTTTACTTTTACATACAGGCTTTAAAAATTAAATGTTTATATTTCATCCGTAGTCATAGCTGCTTATAACATGCTGAAACATTTCATGTAATACATAAAGCTGAGATGCCCTTTTTTCTGTTGTCACTGGCCTTGCTGAATATAGGGGGAAGAGGGATTACCAATTGTGGGTGAGAGTTGTGGGCTCTGTTGTTTGGGGGATAAAGTGTTAAGACTGCAGTGCACATGGCATCATATGTGGAATGACCATTATTCAGAAGGGTTTACAATCCAGTTTTAAAAATAGTTTTTCTGTTTTAACAATATCTTTAAACCTCAGAATCAGGCTTTATTTATCATTGGGAAAAAAGTGCAAAATTATACATATCCTGAAAAAGCTGAGACCAAGTGTTGGATTAGAAAAAAAGGTAAGTTTAGCGAAAAAACAAAACAAAAAAAAAAAACAAGCGATGGATCTGCTCAGCCAGTGCGCAGATCCATCCTTCGTCATGGAACCAGCATCCTGGCGCAACAAATTTTCTTCCAGTTTTTTTTTTTTTTTTTTTTTTTTAAGCGTATTTAAATACCGCATTGAAATAGTCTGCTTCTAAGTTTAGAGAGTGCTGGTAAAACTAAGACATTACAGCACGTACATTCTATGAGGTATTTATGAGTTTAGAACAGCGTGGGCTTTTTTTGCGCACTACACGCACATCCAGTCTGACCAACTTCAGAAAAAAGATTATAACTCTGGTATTCCTTGATCAATCAACACAATTCAGAAAGTTGTTTATAGTCTAAAATGACTGTTTTGCGCTGTCAATTAGGCTACCCGACGTGGATTAGATGATGGAGCCTTAGCGAGGCTACTTTGGGCACTAGCCTACGTATCATCAGATGATTTGATTAGAACAACTGTGTGAACGGGGTAGCCGCATTATCTGCCACAGAACTATTTTATTTAACCAATGTTTTGTCACGAATCGCTAGTGACATAGTAGCAGCTTGAAGTTGTTTTTTTTTGTGGCGAAACGTGATTTTTAAAACAAACCTGTCAGGGCGGGGCAGGACAGGGATGTCTTCCTATCGGCTGCAGTAAGTAAAAGGCTTTAAAATCTATTTGCTATTGCAAACACTGTATTTTTTCACTGGTCTGCAGCATAACCAGGTATTACTTGCCCAATTCAGAAGGCTAATGTGGAAGAAAATTTACGAAACATTTGTATCACTTACCATGCTGTTTGATTAATCCTCCAGATGTTTTCAGCTGCCCATGACTGAATCTGCTGCCTGTTTCCCGTCAACGATCTCCTTTGCTGGTTGTCAGTGACTCTGTTTGTAGCTTCAGGTTCAAAACTGTATGGATCCGGTCCTTCACTTCTAAAAATAAAATTATCTTCTTCTTCCTCCATAATCTCACGCCCATTCCGTTCCGTTGTGTTAGCCATAACTGTTGTGTTAGCAATAACGTACATAACAGAGTCCCTTACGTGACGTCACTTCCGGCAAAACAGATTTTTACAGTCATTTGAGCAGTTTTTAATAGTCCATAACCGATTTCTTTATTTTCTTATTCACGGACTTCAACAAAAACTAAATAGATATTAACTATAAAATATGCATAATCCAAACCATTAATCATGCTCTTAACCTGCCAGTTGCTCTTTAAAGGAACCACAAAGTATCCAGAGGTTATTTTAGATGAGGGAAAGTACATATACTCTACAAGGTACAAGCATGCTAAAAACATCTATGGTAAGAACAAAAACAAAATGTTGCTGTTATTGGAATACTGCTAATTTCATTTTATTTTTTTATCAAAAATACTTGATACAGCATGGGGGCAGGTATTATTTTCTTTTATATTGAGTACACATGTACAGAAAATAGTTTATTTGTAATCACTAAGTATAATGGGGATAGCCTTAGATATATTTGTAAGCATGTATATTTGTATCTATGTGTATCTATATTTGTATGCATGCATATACTGCTTTGTTTCTTTATTAGCTTCTAAATAGAATAAAAAAATGTCTCCTTGTGTGCAGGTGAATCATGTGTATGTGTGTTTTTTTCTTTTCTATTGATTTGAACTTTATTATAAAACAATACATACATCATGTATTTTACATAGAGAGGAAAATAATTAATAAAAACAAAGAAAAAAATCAAATAAAATAAAATACATATCATTGCTGGAGAGGTAAGAAACCCTAGGAAGGCCTATTGAGAACCTCACCATATTCTGTAAATAAAATAGACATTAATTATAACAGAGGAGATAGTATAAATAACAGTACAAAGACTAACCAACCAACCACTAACCAAACTTAATAATTAGGCAATACATCAGAGCAGACTAATTACAATGGCAACCAGCTTTTTTATAATTAACATGTAGTTGTAGATGCTTCCTTAACTATGACCATATCTGACTGCTGGAACAGTCTCAGGCCTACAAGACCCTCTGAGCCACAGCGACAGCACAAAACAAGTTGACAAGCAAAGAAATAAAAGTTTGTCTGTCGGTTCTTCTAATGTAATCTGCTTAAAACTACTTCAGATCTAGCTTCTTAGCTTTGAAGAAGCTTCTTTTTATCATTTAGTGTACTCGTTGATTCAGTCTGAGACACGCTCGGACCAAAAAGCCATTTGTTTTGGGTTTCACGCCTGCTATCATCTGTTCTCACTTCTTCCTCTCAGCTTTATCTCTCCTCCAGACGTGATGCATCATTTCCCCTCCGCCGCGGCGCTGACACCGAGGCTCATCCAAATAAATGGCCTTACATGCGTCTGTACATGCTGTATGTACACAGCCCAGCGCATAGGGCATCCTTGTTTGCGGAATGGGTGCTACTGAGAAACCCTCCTCCTCCTCCTCCTCCTCCTCCTCCTCCCAACACAAACAGGTTTTCAGCGGTGGGGACTAAACATGCGAAACAGGCATTAAGAGAGAGGGGAAAAACGACAGTCCTTACATCACCAAGACTCAAGGATTAACCTTAATCTCTGAACACTTCAACACTGCCCAGCTAATTCAACAAATGGTCTCTTCCAGAGAACACGAACACACACACACACACCTTCAGCTCAGATCAGACATGAGTTCCTCTGAGCTTTGTCTCATTATGAAGGTCACCTGAGCACCCAGTTTGCTCTGACTCCTGGAGACAAACAGGCAGCCGGTTCAACTTCTAAGACTTCACAGGGTCTGCAACAACAGTTTACAGATTTTGGTCCAAACCCCTCTGAAGTTCTCTTATTTGAGAAACCAGAACCAGCAGATTTTTATGCATCTCTGCAGAAAACTTCCTACTGTGATCTCTCAGCTTCACAGAGGCGGTGGTGTCGTCGCTGGTGCTTGTCTTTAGGCAGTACATCACGTGAAGAGAAGTTGTAACTAAGAAAAGGGCTGTAGAAGTAGTTCTGGCCGTGTGTGTGTGTGTGTGTGTAGGGGGAGGACTTCAAGCCATTCTTTTCAGATTAAACTCTACACAATGAAAAAGGAGAAGCTACTTTTTGGAGCAGATAACCCACTGAACTGATGCTTTACAGTGTTTGGTGTGTGAGAACATTCAGATTTTTGCTTCTATAGCTATTAGCCTGTCACGTTAAAAATTAAGTCCACATTAGAAGCTTTACTGTCCACCGCTGGAAATATTAAATAAAATAAGAAAACTCAGTATCCTGAACTCAATGCCAGCACCTCCAGAACATCATTCCCAACTTTAGGATTTTTCTCACAGATCATGACAATGTTAGATTCATCCTGAACTCCATAATTTATTAAACATCAGGCTTCAAAATGCTGGTATTTTTTCTTTAAAAGTATTTCAAGCATCATTATTATCTTGTCCAATTATGGCTCCAAATAATGCTATGACTGCATGTGATTTTAATATGAAGCCTGCGCTGAAGTCTGCTAACTTATCCAGTTTACCAAAATGAAAGGTTGAAAACCTCCAGTGGAGGACCAGATGGTCTAATCCATCATTTATTACAAGTCTGAAGATCTGCAGAGGGGAACCCCCTTCGTTCTGCTGGACAAAAATGAACCCAAAATATTATAATGGCTGCTGGTTCTGCATCATAAGAGCTGGTTATGTAATCTTCAACCCATGCAACCAGGTGTGAAAAAAGTTCTGAATTCTGTCACAAATGTGACCACACACAGTCTGGATGAAGAGGAAGACGAGAAAGACTTGTTTGCTGTCCAGCATCATTCCCAGAACAGTGAACATGAGCTCAGAGTTTCACTGACTGTTGATGACATCTGTGATGATGTAACTGTAGTACATACTACAAGGCTGTGGGGGGCAATATGATGATTAAAGAGTGAAAGACGGATTTATACTTGGGCGGCGTCTGCGTGCGATCGGTTATGGCGTAGTTGACGCTGGTTAGTGTGCTCTCGCACTCGAGCTAAGGGGGTATGCATCGTTTTGGTGTTATGTTGCAGTTACTTCTCCTAATCTGAAGGTGGCAGCAGGGGTGGTATCGGCCAGTAAACTTACCAGGTTGGAGTTTACTTCAGTTCTGGTACATATTTTCTATTTTAAAACAATGATGGCGTCCAGTATGGTTCAGTATGTTTATTAGCTTGTGGAAGAAAACGAAGAAATAATTCGATCAGATTTCTCATCAACTGGATCCATTGGCTGTTTTTAAAAAGGCAGTTACTACACAAATGGGGCAGCATGGCTCAGTGGTAGAGTGGTCGTCCTGTGGCCCAAGGATTGCCGGTTCGATCCCGGCAAGGAGAGTTCATGTCGAGGTGTCCCTGAGCAAGACACCGAACCCCTAATTGCTCCTGATGGGTCATGGCAGCTTCCGCTATCAGTGTGTGAATGGGTAAATGTGACGTATATGTAAAGCGCTTTGGATAAAAGCGCTATATAAGTACAAACCATTTATCATTTAAACAAATTCAGCGACAAGATCCAGAAATCCGGAAACTCATAATCCCAAACTGACCAATCATAAGGGAGTTCATCCGTGTAACTGCCTGCATAGTAGGGGTGCACGTCAGGTCTGGATGAGGCGCACATCAGAGCTACGCAACGCCTCTGACGGTGAACGAGTATAAATCCCCCTTAACACTCCAAAGCTAGAATGAGACGTAGTGTGTGTTACAGGAATTCACACTGGAAGAAGAGAAGATGGCTGATGAGATGGCAAAAGAGAAACATTTGTTTGGACTGATGAAGAAGTTGAGCTTCTTCTTCGAGTAACGCTGGACTACAAAGCAAAAAAAAACTTGAGAAAGGTGTGGATTGGGAATCGGAGCATGTTCGCCACACTGACGTCATATCCTCCAGTTGTGCGGCTTCGCTGTCCTCACAGAACACAGACGGTAGAGGTTTCAAACCTATCCATGATCATTTTCATGGGGGCTAATCCCTGGTTCCGTGGGGATGAAAGGGTGGATTGCTAAAATACTTTTGTGGTTTGACTGCAATTTGGCTCCGTGGGGACGTGTAACAGATAACTCAGCACTTTTTATTATTTGTTCCAATTTCTTTAGTTGCATCTATGAAAAACACCAAACTTTTTCTTTTTATCATCCTCAGTCTACAGAGTGTGACATAACACACTCCTACTTCAAATATTAAATATCATTATCACAAATAAACTAAATTCATAATAATTTTCCTTTATAAAGTCTTTTCCATCAAAGTATAAAGTGTTTTATACATAAATTATAACTATAGTGGATACATAAATCCTGCATCCATTTGATTAATTTTATACATATTTAATATTTAGAAGAGATAAATAACAATGTTTAGGACTTAGGATTGGTGACCTGTCCAGGTGTACCCTACCTCTCGCCTGCTAATTGCTGGGATAGGCTCCAGCTTTCCTGCCTGCGACCCTGAACTGGACTAAGCGATATGGAAAGTGGATGGATGGAGGACTTTGGATACACAAGCTTCAACAAAGATGGCGCTGTCTGTCTGGTGATAGAGAGAGGAGACATGCTGCATGTTGTGAGCTTCACTGCGACCAGCAGACGGAGCGCTACAAAGAAAAACCCTCGTCGACGCTTCAAACGCTGCTGTGATAGTTTAAGCTCAAAGTTCATGATATAACCATTTTATATATCCTACGTAAAACGCCTCGGGATACATCGAGTATACTCGATTTATCACCCAACCCTATTTGTATGTTTCAATAATTTCCTGCAAGCTCTTTCCATTTTCCTGGAAACATGAAAAAACGAGAGGTGGTTTAAGACTTGTTCCAGGATGAGACATCTGGACGGCGTGTCAGGAGTGTGCTGCTGAGGCACAGACAGGCTTCCAACCCAGCAGTTAGTCAGAAAGATGACCACGGGGTCTGGTGTTTCCTTCAGAGACAGAACGAACAGACTCAGGAGCTGCTGTTCATCTTGTAAAGCAGTGGGTCAGCAGTGGAAACCATGAGATGAAGATAAAGACGATGACTCTTGGAGGCTTTTTCCAAACCAGCCTTTCCTGTGATTGGTTTGGGACCAGTGTCTCTCATCACCTCATCTGACACAACAACCGTCTTATCAGACAGAATTACTGTGAAGTCTGAATCTTGCATTAAAATCTCTGTCTCCTCACTTTGTCTCTTCTGTCAGCATTATCTCTAAACAAGTATTCACTGCCAGCTGATTCACACTAAAGACGTTATCTCCTAACAATCAGAGCTCATGGTGAGGTGAAGGAAAGGCATTCATGAACTCTGCTGAGTACGTTTCAACCTTAAGCAGACGCGAGCCCCTCCTGGAGCTAACAGCCCATCTGAAACACTGAAAACATCTCAGTGAAAGCTGGCTCCTGTTTGTTGAGAGGTGACAAAACAGCTTTATTTAGGTTCAACTCAATTTACGGGAAAGAAATGAAGGTTTCTTACTGAGGGGTCATGTGAGTCAGGGGATGACTGTGCTGCATTATACATACGCTGACCTTTATGGGGTAGCAGAGAGACAACACTTCTCAGACTGAGATGTGTGTGTGTGCGTGTGTGTGTGTGTGTGCTGCACAATGAAACAGATATTCATTCAGCTTCAGGATTAGCAAACAATGTTAAGTATTCGCCGGGCCTGTGCTGCTCTCTGACGGTGATTAGGACGTGTGAGCACACACACTGAGAGCCACAGCTGCGAGGATGCAAATCAGAGGTGAGATGGCTTGTTTTATGATTTCATGGAGTGACTTATAGACACACGGCTGACAGTACGATGAAATAAAGCTGCTATGAAATGGCTACAGCAGTACATTGTTGAGCTGGTTCTCCACGAAGAGTAGGGTATAGATATGACGCAAAAAAAAAAAAAAAAAAAGCTGGCAGAGAAACACGCCCACACCGGCCAAATAATAAGATGTTTTGCAATTTGATCCATCCAGAAGATTTTAATACAAAAATCATGTCTCTAAAAACAAATGAAGGGTTATTTATGTCCAACAGGTGTGAATGCTCATAAACTGAGGGATTAACACTGATTTTGATTACCAGTTTTGATTAAAAAAAAACCTGTAACTTCAAACCAGCTGATGGAAACAAGTCTGCTCTGCTGAGCATGAATTTGTTTTTAAACTTTGCTCTAAATTGACCTGAACGTCCGTCCATTGAAACCACTCAAATGTTAACTAAATGTTAGCAGCTCAACTCTGTGTTGCTGTGCAGGTCCAGGCAACCATCCTGCAGACAGACTGCCCACCCAATGAAAGAATGGTTTATCTCATGTGTAAATTAAAGAAATACCATGCTATTTGATTCATTAGATCTTCAACAGAGAATAAAATATTTTTATTTGTATGATTTCTCCTACTTTCTGCTCCTTCAACTAAACTGAACAGTAAGAAATGCTCACACAGGAGCCGACGAGTGTGTCAACTGCTCGTCGTTCCTTACAAACTCTAAAGTAAAGTCTAGTGCTTGAAAAAAACACTGAGGGCCCCATGCAGGTATCAAGCTTCCACCACAGCTTGTGAATTCATCACCACACGGCTGTTTGACTGTAAAACTTAAAACAAATGAAGAGGCGGATGTCTTGTCCTGAAACAGCTGACTGTTTACAAAGGCTGCTCCAATGAAAACACTAAACATCTGAACGCGCTGTGCTGATTCGGGCAACTTAAATCAACATGTAAGCATCTTGCCGGTTTAATTTATGACAACAAAAACAAAAGACGAGGCGTAAGCATGGAGCTGCGTGCTCAGCAGACAGCATGATTTAAACATGTGCTTTACGTCCTAATTGGCTAAGTGGATACACAGAGCAGTAAGATACAGAATGAGAGCATATGGAAGGACTCCAGGCCTCCTTGCAGTGTTCAAAGCGCTTTATCACATCCACACCGGGTACATCTTCAGAGGGCCGTTACGATCCATCCCTGCAGACTGGGTCAAACTGATGTAGCCCCGAACAGATGGTGTAACCTTTAACGTGCCAGCAATTTTTAGATTTCAAACAATGAAGGCAAAAAAAAGCACTGACACAGTTCAAACACACACACATACACACACACACACACACACACACACACACACACACACACAGACATTCCCTGCCTGACAGACACGTGGAGAATTCATGCTGCCAAAATCTGCAGAGGGAGGGGGGCATCACAATTAGAATGGAAAGTGGGCAACAAGGCGAGAGGCTGACATCTGTCTCTGTGGAGCACAGAGATGAGGATAAAGTAAGCCGGTCCAGCCTGACAACCATTAAAACGCACATCACCTCACACGTCCCTGTCGTGGTTAGGTTTCATCCGGCTTCTGGTTGGCCTTGGGGTCGTCTTTGTCTGCTTTTGATCCCTGCTAGGGACGTGGCTGCATTTGCATGATCACACTATGTAGGTTTAAAGTACAACTATATAACTTTCTGACCATAAAAATAAGTGTTCTGACTCGACACATTCCCGAAGCCATTGTATCCGTGCAGAGTCCAGAGGCTGAAAACCCACACCTCAAAACCTTTTTTTTCCCCCAGGATGCTTCGTCACTTTACTGCAACAAAGAAACGCATTAATTATAGGAGGATGCAAGTAAAAAAGAAAGAAACAAAACAACAGACAAGACTAGAGTCAACAATGGACAGATTTTTACTAGCTGGAGGGAGCTGGAAGGCTGCAAGGTGGATGCCGAACTAGCCATCATTGGAGGGCATCTCACTGAGAAAATGTGTCAAAGTTTAGTAGTGTGCCTTTAATACCAATAGCTGTGGTCAAGTCTTTGCAGTCCTATTGCTGTTATTCATGTTATTCTTAGTTTTTCTTCTTATAGGGGCAAATATGGCAGCTGCCGTGTTTGTGGACCCACAGCAAGAATAAAACAGGTTATTTTGGCAAAGTTACTAATAGAAACAAACTTTTTAATGATATATTACATTTTTCTGTCATTGACCTTTGATGTTGTTAAACGCTGCACCTTTAAAGCTTCTCCTGGCAAAGCAAGTTCGTTCAGCACAGGGCAGCCAAACCATCTTTCTGTTGTCATGATGCTGGACAAGACAGACTCGCTACTGAGCCTCATGTCAACCCCCCCATGTGACTTGGTACTTCCTGGGGGGTTACAGAAACATGGGAGTTTCAGTGTGTGTTAAAGCTCTTTGCAACTAAAAACAGCACAACGCAGGTCAAACGTTCTTTTAACTGAAAATTTCTGAACTGAAAAACTGAGATTTCTGCTGAATGTGCTGAGTCTTACAGAAGCTCCATTGTGTACGCTAATCCACCCGTTCATCACACACACACACACACTGACGCAGCACATTATGCCAACATAACTACAAGATCGGTTAGTGGCCACGACAAAGCGTGTGAACTGGTCATTTCAGTCATTAGTTGCAAAATTCTCAAATAGAAAAATTTGCCGTTTCTTTTTTCTGACTTTAGAATAGCGTCGGGCTAGTTGTCAGTCATCCTCCATCTGGGTTGGTGCTGACTGAAACAACTGCGACTTACACTTGTTGTGTCAACTAACACCTCTCACTCTCATTGAAAAACTCTAAATGTGAAATATGTCTAAATCCGTTCGCTTTAACTTTCCGTCGCATCCCTGCAGTAAATGTCATAATGGCTGTTATTTACTTTGTTTCTCATCAGATCTGATGATATGAAGATAGAGTGAGCTGTGGCGGGTGAATATGTGGACATAAACAAATATGCAGGCTCAGAGAACACTTCTTCCCTTTATTGCCCCCCCCATCCTCTTAAAGTGTCGCCCTCCCCAGCAATCCTCTCCCCTTTTTTATCACCAATTTTATCCCCCACCTTTAATCAGTTTCATTTCTCTCCTGTCGACCAGCAAAATGCAGCAGTTCTGGTGCGGTTGCCGCGGCAACCCGCAGTTGCTAGGCAACGCACAACTCTCCATCATCCATTCCAGAAGTCTGACAGATGGAGGAGGAGAATGCCAAGGCAAGAGTGAGAAAAAAGAAAAGGAGGGAAGAATGGAGAGAAGAATGAATACCAGAGGACGGATGATGCATCCAAACTCATCAATGACCCTCTTTTGTCAGGAAAAATAAAAGTTTTTTTTTTTTTTTACTCTCTCAGTGAGGTAAAGATGAAAACACTCGCACTCCAGGTAGCTAACTTTATGCTCATCACAGCTATGAGCTGAATCTACCCTATAATGTCTTCAAGTGAATCCAGTGTTTGTTGGTTCAAACACATTATCCAAGATGTGTAATTTAAGTGTTCAGAGCGACTCCACTGAATAAAACAGTCATCAGGACATAAAAAAGTTTGACTTTTATCCATCCCGTGCGGTTTTCTGCATCATATTCACACATGATTCAGCAGAGCTGATTTTAAGGTTGCTGATATTTGAGTCTTGTTCATCAAGCAGAAATTTAAGTTACATGTATGAAATTAATGCTGAAGAGTCATTATTGTTTATGCTCATGTGTCATCACTGGTATCTCTGTGAACCCTTAAGAAGCTACATGACAGCTTGTTTTAGCTTCAACATTAAAAATCCATCAAGCTTTTCTCTTTTTTCCTCCAACTGTTTCAGCAGGAGGGACGACAGCCTTGAAATTACATCATAGTTACAGAAAGCACACAACAAGGCTCCAGCTGTAATTTGGCTCTTTGGTGCACAATGAGATTTAGAAAAGTCAGTCAAACAGCTGACAAGGGTGACATTTACAGTCACGTTTCTGGAGATGTGAGAGTCTCCTGAGAAAACCGGAGGGTGGAAATTTTTTATTGGTTTATTTGCCAGGCTGCTGCAGCTTCAGATGGGTGCTAATGAAAGCTCTGACACTGAAACAAAAGCAGTGAAAGTGAAAACTAACGCCCCGGGAGCTGAGCGAGGTGACGATGCTCTGCAAAGTCGCCACGTAAAAATGCAAATTACAGCTTGTGTCGAAACAACGAAGTGTGAGGACATTAATAAAGTGGAATCATTGCTTCACAAAAACAAATTTTTGTTGAGAATGAAGTGGTGGTCAGAACGGCGGCTATATTTAGAACAAACAGACTGTCTCTTACATAATGGTCATTCTGCCTGACCCTGTTTTGTGTGGCCCATGGACTTCACATCTAAAGCAGACTGATAAAAAAAGATCGGGCTCTCTCCACCTGGTGGAAACAGGTGGACCTCCTCCCCTGCCTTCTCCTCTGCTGTGCAGCACAGACTAAAATAAGGCCACTCGTTTATTTTCGGGGCATTCGAGAGCAAGCTTCTGTTCATCAATGTTCAAGAACCACTTTTTTTTTTTTTTTCCTAATGCTGTTTCATAGTGAAGCGCCTCATTACCAAAGACTTCCCTCCTGAAGGCCTGGTCTGCTCTGATGGGTGAAGAGTAGAAAGTAAAAATGGCAGTGTTATTAAGGTATCAGAAGCAAGATGGAAACTACTAGAAAAACCAATTATATACTGACTGACTGATGCCTCTATCTACCAATAATAGCTCAGAGAATAAAGGGATAAAGAACAAATTCACCACATACACACTAATAATGTTCCAGAAAGAAGTAAATACAGAGCTTGTATATTGTTAGAAGACAATATACACACTTCACTGTAAAACCTCTTTTTCTTTGTCTAAACAACCATCACCTTCATGATTCATTTCAAACTAATACCGAGTCGTTGGAGAACACAGTAGCAGTTTTTACTGACTGGAATAAAACTTTGGCCATACTAAATGCATTTCTGCAATGTTATTTTGCATCTCTTTAGCTGCTTTCATGTGACACCTTGTTTGTGTGGAGAATTTAGCAGAAGCTCTAAAACGAAGGTGGGCTGCGTTTTTGTTATGTGCCCAGCGATTGGATTGTTTCATGTGGATGGGAACGCTTTGTAGAATCCATTAGCAGAGTTTCTCCCCATCATTTTGGTATGCTACATGCTAGGATTGGTGCTTCCCAGAGTGTGTAAAAAACAGTTTTGGCTTCATGTTTCTCAATCATGAGGAAGAGGTTAAGGGAGAAAACATGGACTATAAATGAGGCATTTAAGGATAAGGACACACAAACACGGGTATTTTTCCCTCCTCTGTCCCCTCTAGCTTGATACATACTACTTTAAATTTGCTTCATCACTGGATAGAAACACAGCTAGTGTCCTCTGTGGAAACAAATAACTTCCTCTAAAGTGAATTTTATAGACTTTTTAAGCACGAGGGGGGAAAATCCCAAAAGCAAAATATGACCTCTTCAAAGTGTTCTATTTAAAGTTTGATTTGACTGATGCACCCGACTCGGTCTGCTTTAATCTGCATACTCGAATGTATGGCAGGATAGATGCTCTCTGAACGAGTCTCCATCCTTGAGGACAAACAATCCAGCAGTACTGCAGCATCTTGCTTCTGACCTTGGTTGTCATGACGGACAACAAGGCCCTCTGAGCTCCAAGAATGAGCCCTGCTGCAAGTGATAGAAAAAAAGAAAAGAAAAAAGCAAACTCGCAGCTCAGCCACAAACACTGATTAAAACCAGCTCCTTATTCTGTGGCTAAACGCCCCGCAGGGCAACGAGCTGAACTTAATCTGAGACTTTCTTGGTGCTCGGGTAAGCTAAATCATATGTACGTCTCAGTGACATGGGTCAAACTGCTTCTTGATGCAGCACAAACAGAAAGTGAGTGCTTTTAAGTTGTGTGCCAGGATTACTTGGCAGCTTTCCACAGTTGCACCAAGTTAAGTGATGCTCCCGAGGAGGAAGTTAGAGGGCATCCTCGACTGTAAAATATTAAGGATTTAGATTTCTTTTTATAATTCCTTCAAGCTGACAAAAGCAGTCAGTGTCAGCGGAGGCTGTCGGGTGTGCTACGGCCCCAGTTTTATGGAACTTATTGCCTCAACTGCAGCGTTTCCAATGAGCTGACAGGCGTAGCAATAACAGCGTATTAGATAATAGAGTAATACATATCAACTGAGCAGGTCAGTGTTGTTTCAGTTACAGCAGATAACACTTTATTTTTCTGATGTTGTAGTTTATGAGGTAAAAGTTGAGTTTTTGTGCAGTGACACCTGCTGCAGAGCTCTACGGTCACATGACGCTGTGTCTGAATGTGTCTGAGCAGCTATCTTTTGTTACCAACACATGCAAAGCCACATATTTGCAATTCAAATGACTACCAGACCAAGTCATTGCCGTAAAGTCCAATTCGAAACAATGCAGTTTTATATCATTTAGTGCATTTCAAAATCTTTAAATGTTCTTGGTGATCAAGCGCCTTAATGTGGATAAAATATAACCTCAAATATATATAATATAAACATTATCTCAGTATATATATATTTCTAATAATTCTAGAAGTTCAAACTAAACTCCACGGAGAGAGAAATTTCTCTTCCTATGGTCTATGTTTGTGGACTTTTTAAAACCTGGCTTTTTAAAATATTTTAATTAATATCTCATTTTATTTTTATTTTTATTTGATGCTTTAAAAAAATTGTATTGTATTCATATCCCTATTTACTTATTGTTTATTTTAATTTTATTTAATCTTTCTATTTAATCGGTTTTTTAACTCTCTTTTATTTTCCTATTTTTAGTCTAGTCAGTGTGGATCATGTAGTTTTTGATTGATTGACTGCTTTATTTATTTACTGATTGAGTGATTGTTATTCATCACAACTGAAAACATTAAACTCTAAATCACGAGTTAAGACAGCAGGGAGGAGTTTTTCTCCAGGTGTGCTGACTTGTAGAGCAGTGTTTGTCAATCCTGGTCCTCCGGGACCCCTGCCCTGAAGGTTTTAGAGGTTTCCATACTTAACACACCTGACTCAACTGAATGGCTCGCTAGCAGGCTTGCTAAGAACTTGATAAGCAGTTCAGCTAATCTGAATCAAGTGTGCTGGAGTTGGAAACCTTGAAAACATGCAGGACAGGGGTCCCTGAAGATTGAGAAACACTGCTAACCGATCCTTTAAAAACAACGGCGAGAAGACGATCTGACACGGACAGATGAGTTAAAGATCAGACATGACTAGCTGGAAAGACACCGGGAATATCCCATCTACAACTGCGTGGAACACTGTAAAGGCTGCTCCTATTTTCTGACATTTGATGGCATTTTATCAGTCCACGCCACCAGCCATCAGGAGTAAACTCCACAAAGCAGATGGAGTCTGTATTTTTACATGGACAATCAGTTTACTTGCCATTTCTTCGAAACTGGGACTGAAATGATGCAAATTCTTGAGTGGAGTTCTGACCCAGCCTTCCTGCAGCCACTTTATTTGACTCATTTTTATGTTTAAGTCTGACCCAGAACAACATATGAGTAATTAAAAAATCCCTCTGATGTTTAACAACAGATGCATCGATCCGGCAAAGCACTCAAGACCTCCCTTCAGATGCCATTTAGGTCCATTTCAGGCATGTAGAAAAGCTCTGACCTGTTGGGGAGGTGTCCAACAAACATCTGCACACCCACAGACACACACTGCAAAGGGGAAGTATGAACAGACAGAACTGAACAAAACAGAGATAGAAAGAAAGCAGTGAGTCAAAGGAAAGCTGAAGACAATTAACAGTCTATCCTCACGGGGGTTGAGACCAGAGAAGAGTAAGTAAACCTAATGGAAGCCCTGCGGGGTGGCTGTGGTCCCCTGGTACGCCACAACGCTGGCGCCTAGCCTGGCAGCTCAGAATGGGAACACTCTGAGGAGCCGGTACAGAGATGCTGCTTCCAGCCGGAGAGCAGGAGGAAACAGGAACCACGAGGCTCTGCAATGAGCTGCTGCGACAAACGCAGAGCTCAGAATCCCAACGAACAGCTCTGCATGGAGAGCTGATGGTAAGGCTGACTGCAGCTCCTGGACAAACTCATACCGAGGAGGAAAAACCCGGATCTTCACCGGACAAGCCTTTTTATCCGGAGTGAGCTCTGAGGCTAAGATAAAATGAAAAATCTAAGAAACATACTGAGAGAGAAAAACAAAGTGGAATCTTTCATATCAACAGTGAGTTGAAATGAAGTTTTTCTGCCTGGAGACTAGACTCCACAGGATGTTGCATACTGTACATAGTCAGTAATGTTAGTCATTTTGTTCTTCTGCAGTTGATGACATCTTCTAATAATCTAAATGACCCAATCCTAATAATCCCATAACAGTGTTAGAAACATGCATGCCTCTGCAGAGTTAATCCCTGCAAACAATGAAAGCAAAACTGTGAAAAAATTCAAACAAAAGCATTCTCCTTGACCATATCAGAGGAAAAAAATTAGAAGGCACAGATGGGGACTACAGTTGCAATGAGGTTTTCCAGCTAACAGACTGTCCCGTGGAGAAGGGCAGAGCATTTTAGTTAAAATAAAAAAATGACTTATGAACATCTCTGGAAGCCCGGAAGGACAAACGTGTGTAGATGTTTTATTCTGTCATTGTGAGGGATGCTACTGGATACTTAAGTAAACATTATCTGGTGATGGATTAGAAATGCTGCCACTTACCAATTTTCTGGTTGAAAATTTTGTCAAACGTCAGTTCGTCTCTCTCCTCCAGGTACTTCTGCATCACACTGCGAATACTGTGAACACAAGCAGGTAAGGAGAAGAAGGAGAAGGTTAACGTCTATCATTATCAGCAGCTCAATCAGCCTCCTCCATCTTCCATCCCAGATCCTGACCCAGGTTTGGGACTCTCCCTGCCACCTGTCCTCTGACACAGTGAAACAGCAGCACATACGGAGGCTGCGGGGGACTTGGAGAGATACATGCAGCCCTGGGAACAGGTGTTAATGAAAGCAAGAGGGAGAATAAATCAATTAGCTCCCCCCCCTCTTAGGTCCATTAACACTCCATCAGCACCCTGCACACAGAACAGGAAACAAGAGAAAGGTTTCACCGGAAAAACCTCAGCAGGCACACACTGAGCATGTGCAGACCAAACTCTGAAGAAACAAACAGCCTGTTTCCTTATTGTTGTATTCGTTTGCTTTCAAAAGCATTTCAAGTTCAAATAGATCTGATCAGCAGCACAAAATAAGCATTTTACCTCCAAAAGATTATTTCTTGTGTTACTGCTGTATGCATATAAAGGGACTGGTATGATTTGGATTTATTTATAACATGAATTCTGACCTGGAGGCAGACGGCAGAGCTGCAGCTGCAGTGGCAGCAGATGTGGACTTTATCACACCTCTGCATCAAACTGAAAGCATCACTGCCAACTCAACAGCACAGGCCTTAATAATGAACTTATTAGCAGCTATTCAGGTCTTATAGAGTTTAATAATTTTATGAAATTTCAGAAAACCCTAGAGGTAATCTGACTTAACTGATTCCATAGACTTAAATACACTATAGAACAAAGTACCAGTCTGAAGAACCAGTCCCAGGCTACCACTTGAAATATCTATGTCAACAAACAGGAAGTTGTTAAAAGCCATGTTAATGATGTAGACTGGTAGGTGTGTATGCCGTGGTTTTCTACAGATGTTGAATGCAGTTAAGGAGGGTGCAAACACTAAAGAGATGTTGAAAATGACAAAGACAAGTAGTTCTTAGAAGGTTATCTTTTTACATGTACATTTGCTTGTGTAAATGTGGTAAACTGAATTGACCCACTAGAAAATGTCACGCTTACTTGATTTCACAGTTAATTGTGATAATAAATACAATGATTAATTATTCATAAAGAGTTATTGCTTCAAAACAGATTAAGACATCCGTGTCAGATTTCTTTGGTTATAGTAAAAATGACCAAGTTGTTCTTGTGGCGGACGTCTCACCAGTCTGTAAAGCATGACGTGAAAAAGTTGCAGTGAAAAGGAGGAAATAGACGTTTTTAACACCTGCAGGATATTCAACAGCTTTGTACCACAAGTAAAATTCTCAGTAACTGTTTAAAGAAATTTATGTTAATGTTTACTGAACCTAACAATGAAAATAAATGTTATAGTGTCATTTGCAATTTTGTTGCGTAAGGTGTGGGTTGGGCTAACTAAGTGTTTACTGGCATTCATGGAGTGCTGCATTTAAAGGCCAGTTTATGCTCTACACCAGAGGTGCCCAAGTCCAGTATTCGAGAGCTACTATCCAGCAACTATTAGGTGCATCCCTTATCGAACACACCTGAAACAAATTGCCTAATTCCCTCATCCGCATGTCATTCAGCTCTGCAGAGACGAGCCTTTCATTTGATTTGGGTGTGTTGGAGAAGAGATGCATCTACAAGTTGTGGAATAGCAGCTTTCGAGGAACGGACCTGGTTACAACTGCTCTACGCTAAAGACAGATATAGAGCCTTTCCTCCATATTCTGTGTGTCTGTTTTCAGAGTGCTTGTGGATGTATACCCTGACAGTGTAAATGGAGTAGTACCACTGGAAATTGTGGGGGCAGTCTTGCGCGGTATTGCTGATATGTCACCTGCGAAACGAACAAAGAAGAAAAAAAAAGAAGCTGCGATGTTATTTGGCTGCACAGACCACCACTGCCTCCGTTTATGTCTCTTTCTGAGAATGTACATAGCCCTTATCATCCATGTTTGCCATGTTTACTGTTGTCGTTAGTATGTTAGTAAACTGACAGAGCGATATTTGTAGGCTTTTAAGTGTCATTCACTTAATGTTTCATTCTACAGGAAAAAAATAAAATCTTATGACAGTTGTACCGTGATGTTTAGACCTTTTTTTGTTACTGACATGCAATGGTCTGTAGAAGAAACTGTATTTAATTTCAGATGTATGATTTTGTTTTTTTTTTTTTACAGCTCCAGTTTTATTTACATCTCAAACTCTTTACTTGAGTTACAAGAAATGTTTAAAACCATTTTTATAATGCAGTTTATAGAGAAAAGCCTCCAAGTCCAGGTAGAGGTCCTGTAGCCTTTTCCATCTGTTTTCTGTATGTTATGTAGGTTCTATGTTTTTTTTTTTACAGTAGGGCTGCAACTAATGACTATTCTGATAGTCGATTAGTCACCGACTATTAAAACGACTAGTCGACCAATCGGATTATGTATCTCATGATTATTATATATGGATCTTATTTCACTTTCAGCTTTGAAATCTTGCATGAGGTTGTTATGTAAGTCCGACGTTCCCCCTCTTTAAATGTTCGAGCATTGCAGACGTACTTCTGTGGTACACAAGGTCCGCCTTACCAATCTCACAGGCATTTAATTTATTTTCTAAGTTTAACGTGTAGTTATCCCAGACTTTTGACACCCTCTGCCACCATTTTGCTCCCTGGTCCGCCGCCATATTTTTCCCCTGGCGGACTTTATTGCGCATGTGCAACTCTCAGCAGAGATAAAAAAAGAAGACGATGCCACACCTTTTTTGGGTGTACATTGTGCAACTCTCAGCAGAGATAGGGAAGAAGATGTCTCACTCTGTATGTTTTTTTTTTTTTTTTGGTGTGTGTGTGTGTGTGTTTTTATTTGCCGATAATAGTCGACAGGTAAATTCATTGTCAACTATTGTTGACAATGTCGACTAATCGTTGCAGCCCTAGTTTACAGAGCAGACTTGATTTAGTTAGAATGGGACTTCTTGGTTATTTTACTTTGTTGCTTTATTATTTTGTGATGTTGACAACAAATGTTAGAAATAAATTAAAGACCCAATAAAGTGTGGTATTACAGGACCTTCACCACACTGGACCCCCAGCAGGACTACGGATGTAAACTTTGATCAAGGAGGACTTCAGTTCAGACTAACAGTCATGGTGGCCTTTATGAAGCTAGTCTGCATCAGCACTGCCTGAACTTTTTTTAAATGACAATATAAATGGCAGTGAATGCAACATTTCCACCACAGCTGCAGAAACAAGAGCCTGGGAAGTAAACACTTCCTCTTTAGAAAGGGTCTGTTTGCACCACTGAATCATTTGCGGCTGACTCCAGGATCATTTGTCTAAAAAATCTCGGCACGCTGTAAAAATTTACTGTAGAGGTCCTGCCTTAAAACAAACACCATGGATCAAAAGCTTGTCCCGCATGTCGGTATAGATGGTGAGGTTAGAGAAGAGGGTCTGCTGCTCAGACGGTTGTGGGTCATGACCCTGATAATGAAAACTGAATAGATTATTTTTAATGTGCTGTTCGAGGATAACTCTAATTTTCCCTCCAACACAAATAATGGGTGTTAAGAACAGTTTTTACTGCTTTTCACCAAATCAAAGCTCAGTTGTAAACAGCAGCAGCAGCTTCACGCATCAACATTAGCTTACGGGAGCAGATGACCGCTGCAGAGCTCAAAACAAAGGCAGCTCCTGCTGTGACAATGCAGCCCAAGTGACAGAATGGCTGCTGGCGCTCAGTGATAAATAAGGCAATATCATCTACAGGGGCTCGCCGTGATACTGAGAGTTTGAGTTGTGGGCTGTGACAAGTGTGCCAACGTAGCACAAGCACTATTACTCCTTTACTGAGTTATGAGCGGCCCTCGGTCTCAGGGACATTAAACAATAATCAACATTGTGCTGTGAGTCTGCGCCTATTAAACACACTCCCATGTGTCGTCATCATCCTCCTATAAAGCCTGTCCTACACTCAGGATGCCGGCAGCCATGCGTCCGTTAGTGAGAATGTTGACAGTGGTGCTGAGGCTCAGCATGCCCCCACATACAGCTGATGTTGTCATAGCAACTAGTGATTTATTTAAAGGGTGGAGAGACAAAGACAGTAAATAAAAGCAACCCCCTTAAATGATAATCTGATGGTAACATGAGTTATTACCACAAACAGATAATCGCTCTGAAAATAACTCCATATTCAATTAAATACCAAACCTGAAAGATCCACCTTCTAGTCCAACCATGTTTCTCCACACATTTGCCAAATAAATGACCATTTGCTGATCAATCTTGCAGCTCTCACTGCCACCTTCTTGAATTAATTCAACAATATTTAGTAACTGTAACAGATCTTCATTCATAAAGGAAGCAAATATTTATTCTTTGATGATGGGGAAAAAAAGACACTGAATTAATCTGCGAAAGTATCAAAACTATGATGTGAGATGTTGCTGCGTCGCTCCTGCATTCTTCAGACTAGTTCATAGGAAGGTTCAGTGGAGGGGAATCAATGCTGTACTGATGGACTAAATATGTACTTCAACAGTTGCAGCTGTAAGTTAATAAGATGCAAAGTAATTCTCTGGTTTAATTATTCTAGATCATGTTAAATAAATAGATAATCCTGCATGTTGTGGACCTGTGATTACAGAGAGTGAACACTTTTGGAGCCAGGCTGACACTTTCCTCTCTCTGGATGCGGAGAGGATTCCTTATATCCCTCCTCAGAAAGCCAAGCGGCTTTATTACTGATCTTAATGACAGAAAAACTCCAAACAGTGATCACATGACCAGAGGATTCTGCTGTTTCCTGTTTCTCTGTTTGCATCACTGAAATGTAGTTAATCTTAATATATGATATCCAATGGTTCTAACAAATTCCCCATTTCAATTCTTATACAAACTTATATTTACAGATTTTTGGTTCATTTTAACCTAGATTTTCGAAAGCTCATAGTCGGAGGTGTTGTACCTCAAATCAGCTACCACCTGACCATACCAATACACAGCATGTATTGAAGCTGGGATGGATTGGATGTGGAATAAGCAGTTTTCTGATTTTTGAGTTCAGATATCTGCAGTTGAATCGGACTTCCCAGTCAGTCACAGCCAGAGACGACATCCGGGGTCAACTTTGTGTAACACAGCTGCCATGCGAGGTCCTGACCACGGAAGCTGTTGCCATTGGGAGCGATGCGAGCTTAAACCACAGCCTTGCAATAAGCTTGCAAGCCGTTAGACCACCTGAGGCACAGACTCCCACGGTGCTCATATATGGGTTATGATGATAGATGACAGAGTTAATAGTATACATTACTGTTGAACAAACCATTTGCCGAAACTGATAAATCGAGGACCTAATTTCAAACTTCTTGTGTCACATTTAAAATTCAATTTGTAGTAAAAACAAATTAATAAATAAAAACCGAGACTAAGAACAACCAGTTAAACAATTTCATCAGTGAGGGTGCATGGGGCAAAGATGGGATGGTGTTTGGTTTTTACACCTGTAGTGGCTGAAATTGATGGAGAACTACACAAGTGACTAAAACTATGACCCAATCCCAAATTCTCCACCTTTCAGGCAGGATGTTTTCTTTCTTTTTTTTTTTGAAGGAGTAAGAGGAAAATGAAGGAGCAGCGGTCATCTACCCATCTGAAAATTCCCTGATGCCCTGGTTTCTTTTTGTCCCTATAAGAAAAGGGCCACCACTGTCAAATTGAGTTGCAGTGCCAAGCCTGACTGTTTGTGATTGGGGGTCTTACGACTATTTAGACATGAACTGAGCCAGGTGGACTTTGGAGTGGTGTACTAGCACATTTAAATCGAGTATCAGCAGTCAAAGAACAAATGTAGAGCACTTTCCAGGAAACAAGCAAATGAGCACTGCTTTAATGCAAATATTAGAGTAAGTAGCAGATCATTTAACCAATCCAGGGCTATAATGTGAGTGAATGACGAAAAACCAGCAGGTTGACATGTGATTTATTCCATTTTATGTTCCTGTCTTGTGCTACACGTTTTGTGTACTTTACTTTTACTCATTTATAACACCAGCAAACGGGTTTTTATGCTCATGTTGAGAGTTTGCATGACAGCAGGCAGATGGAAACTCACTCACAGACAGTCTTAAATACATGCGTAGCAGTCTTCCAAAGATTTTCCAGGAAATAAAGACTATGGAAGCCCTCATAGCAAGACCAAGATTTCTGTGCCAACAGCAAGCTTTATAACGACGGTGTGATGGGATGCAGACAGGGTTCCACAGGAACTATATTACATCTTTCTGCTGGCTGCATTACATCTGCTTCAGCATTAACCAGCTTTTAGCACACTTAAGAGGAGAATGTGCTCGCTTTGCCAAAAAAAAAAAAAATCCAACAGTAAGCCAAAAATCTTCTGCTGCCTCATGGCTGACCTTTTATGAAACGCCCTGCAGCTTTTTTTCAGTGATGACACAGCAGCCCCCTGATGGTTGGAGACCCCTCCAATGTTAACTGACCCAATTACACGGCTCACTAAACCCACTGCGATGCATTTCAACGCAAACCTGAGCAGGTTGATTTATTTCAGGCGGCACGCTTGTTTTACATGAAATAAATCAGCTGCACAGGCTGGTTCCAAGCTTGTACTGGTGTTACTGACAATGTGGAAGTTGTTGCAGAGAGGTTTCAAAACCTGCTTACGTGTCTTGCATGGGGAACTTTCATGCAGCAGTGAAAGGTCATGGTACAATATGAGGGATTCAAATGATCGTTTTACTCAGGGTGGGGTTGGGTTTTGGGTCAGTTAATTCATTGTTCACACTGAAACTGCAACAGCATTATGTCAAAGAGATATATGAATGTCACGATTATAGATTTTTCTTAGTTTTCTTGATTTTTTTAGGGAAATAATCACAATATTACAATCATCATGATTATTATTCATTAATTCCACAAAACTAAATGTGTAAATCACACTAACATTCCCTATAGGTTTTAAGTTTGATTTATTTTTACCTTTTAATGGCAGTCTGCTATGAAGCTGGTGGTTATTTCCTCCTTTCTCTGCAACTTTTTATGTCACGTGGTTTATTTCATTTTATGTTCCTGTCATTTCAGTTTCTGCGTTTCTCGGTGTGTTGCTGGGCTTGGGTTGCATGGCCTGATCTGGCAACCCGTTGGCATGCACACTGGTACAGAATAACCTACAAAGGCCTTCTTGGTCTACTCCCTCCCTACTTGTATCTCCAACAGAAGTCTCAAGATATACACTATCAGTCAACTGTATTCGTACAGAAAGTGGAAAAATTGATTTTCAGTCCTGCAGTGATGTTGCTAGGTACGCACCCTGCATCCCTGACGCAGTCAAATCTGAAAGGATTCTGTAAACTCACTATCGATGGATCCCAGAGACGCACCTAATTTTTCCTATGAAAAAAAACACAGTATGAACAACTCATGTTTAAAATCACAGTAACTAGCAAACTCATTCGTGGCAGGCTGCTGAGAATTAAATCGTTTTACATGAACGACAAAATTTCTAAATAAAACCTGCAGTGTCGCCTCCAGAAGCGCAGCAGAGGTAGGCTGTCAGACATCTGCCCTGCACGTGAACGCAGCACGCAGAGCTCTATGGCATTTTAGTTCCACAAGGGACTCGCTTGAAAGTCCGACCATGTGCACAGTAAACACCAGGCGCCTGTATGTGATACGAGTGAGTATATTATCGCGATTGAAAACGAACATCACAAGGAGGCATTTCTGCACTGCAAGGGAATAACACAGTATTTGCAAACAGAGAACTGCCCTCGTGAGAACCCATCACTCCACTGTGTACACATATGTGGACCAATGACCTCACGGCGGTGACCAGCGCGTTCTCAGTTCTGTCAATGCTCGCTCAGCTAAACAGTCCTCGCTCGCTCAACTGCTGGAGGCGGAGACTGTGGCTGAAAATTTGAGGCTTTATTTATTATGATGTAAAAAATGAGCAGTCTGACAGTGAATTTCCAACCACCAGGATGTGTTGGCCCTGACCACACATGACCCAGAAATGGGGGAAAATTTTACAATTTATTTATTAAAAATATAACAAGGGAGCAAATTATTAGTAAAATCATTTTTGAAAAGGCTACGGCATCATTATTACATTTTATTTTAAAATGACATGTAATTTATGGAGCAATCATTTTCACCTAAAAACTGTATTCAAATTGAAAATTCAACTATTTCAAAGTTTTTTTTTGTGCATGACACTATTTGTTACTGTTAGCAACATAAGTTTGTTTAGAATACTTATAAACAAAGTAAGTTTTTCCAGAACGCACTTCTATCCCATGTGGATGGGATGAGGCTTCAGCGGAGCTGGAGGGGAAACGGATCTCGACGAGGAAACTGGCCATGACACAACACCGGCCGACAACAGAACTAATGTCAGAAAGAACTTCTCTAAGGTGTTGTCAACACATGTACATGATAAAATGCTGCGATTTGCCATTTGCATAAAGGCCGATTCCACTGAATTCCAGCTCCTGATAAAACTACATCTTCAAATCTGGGCTGAATGTTTGACAGGCAGGAGTAGCCCAACGGTTAGGTGAGGTAGAGGAAGCAGGAGAGTCAGGTGGAGAAGAAGGGGAGGCAAGTGGCGAAGGACACAATGAAATAAAATTAAATGCCAACAGCCAGAATGCAAATTGTGCCACTGACACATTTAACTTAATAGATGTACCTACTGATGAATCATGATTTATTGTTGTTTATAGTGCCTGTTGTTTGATTGGTTTGTGTTAAATAAAAAAAAACATTGGCATCAATTATAAGCAGAGTGATATTCAGAATCGGTATATGGTATGACTGATCTGTGTGTAATATTAAAACATCAGTAGTATTTGTTATTGGTATGTGATCTTTTCAGATTTGGAATTTTATTTCTTTAATTTCATATACAAACGTCAATATTCCTCTTAATAATAACCATGTCATACCATACCCACTCAAATCATCACCTGTGGGTCCAGAGGACCAGATTCACTGGTACTGTGCTCCTTACAACTTCAAGTCCTTGTCTCTCGTAATCATTTTAAATCTGTGTTGAAAGACACGCAATCATTGACCAGTCTCTGCTTTTAGTTTCTGTTTATACTAGTGTTTTGTTGTTAGTTTGTTTTTTTCTGTCTTTATTGTAACTATGTCTTTTTATTGTGATTGCCTCCTGTTTGTGGGCTGTGCTGGTGCTTTTCTTGGCCAAGCTCCCTTAAAAAAAGAGAGGTCTGTGATCCCAATGGGCCTTCCAGGTTAAAGATTGGTTAAATAAAAATAAATAAAATGCCCACAAATGTTGTGTTTGGAGAAGATCACTAAGTTTTTCCACACACTCCAGCCACATGAATATGTTCTTGCATTTGCTTCGCCTTTGGGATAAGAGTGCTATTGCATTTGATTCCAGCTCTTAGAATCACCAAAACCTGGATGATTGAGAATCTATACCAACACATTGCACCTAACTATGCTTTGGACATAATCCTTTATGGAAAGTGATGAGTTTAGAGATCTTTACAGTTAAGTAATGATATTTAAAACCACGATTAATTGTGAAATCAAGCAGTTGTGACATCCCTGGTTGGGAACTATTTCACACTGCAGGAAGCATGCAGATGAGTAAATATTTAACATTAACAGGGTGTTTAACAGTCACAAATTTAACTTATGCACTTCTCACATCTGCTTGCTGAGGTTTTATTTGATATCTGACCCAAGAAAGTGTAAATTCATCACCTCAGCTTATTAAAGCATCAATACCTCTAATGACTGGCTGCTGTCTGTATCAAGTGGATTTCAAGGGTGTGATCAGAGCCAGGAAAAAAAAACACTCAAGCAATTTCCAGTCAAATAGTCCTTTCATATGAACTCGCTGTAGGGCAGATATGATTTTCAATTAGTTTTAGTGTCATTTTGTAATTGTTCAAGCCCTAAAGGAGCCAGGGCTCACCACTACGAAGCAGAGGCTGTAAAGAGAAATGATGCTACCTAACAATTAAAGTGAATGGCTTCATACATCTGTATTCATATCCACTGACAGATTACAAGAATAAATCACTGCTTTCCTAATTTACTTCCAAATGAAACATGCACCACAATAATGATGCTTTAGAGCTGAGAATGCAAATGCAAGATGCTTATTTTATGAGCCTTTTCTAATTCCTCATAACCCAAGAAACTACCAGCAATCCATCATCAGCCCTGTGCAACTGCAATTTCTGCACCATGAGAAAACCACCAGGAAAAATAAAGTCAAAAAATGTCTACAAATGACTGAAAATGTTGAACAAGCATCTACTGAAAGTGACAGAAAGGGAGACTAAGACCTGCTCCCTGGAAAACTGTGGATTCATGTCCGGAGTGTGTGCAACACTACTTTCAGTGTTTGAACAAGAATTATCTCAGAAGTGGACAAATGGACCCATTAGTTCTTTAGTTGTGAGTCACAGTTTTATCAGACAGGAGCATTCTGGGAAAACAGAGCAACACGGAGAAAAAAACAAACAAAAACAACTCAGTCACATCTGACATATTGATTCATTACATGTGTCTAATTTTATTTTGTGCATAGTGGAGACATAGTAAAGAAGCTGTAAACTGATGTAGAATGAAATAAGATACAGTTGGTTTTTGTTTTTCTTTAGAGATTTAACTGAAAATCCAACCAGTTTGCTTTCATTTGGTGGAAATGGATAATTATTCCAGTCAAAGTTGATTAGATTAGAGCTGTATTTTGTCTGCACAGCTCGAGCAATAATCACTAGATAGGGTTATAATGTCACAAAAGTTATCATCAGCGTTACTAAAAGGATGTAAGTGACTTTAAAAGTATAACTGAGGGTGTGTTAAGTTTCTTTTATTAGCAGCCGGACACTACGTAATTACCAGTTTAGTAAGTCTTTAGTCTTTCATATCCCAACTGGGAAAATTCTGTTTTACAGGTGGGTACAGTTCGGTTTTTCATCCAGTGATGTGCTGAGCATCTCCTCCCCCTGCTGTCTCATCCCTCCATATATACATTTCATTGTTATTATGATTAACTTTCTGTTTCTCTATGTTCCTTTACAAAGCAGATAACCATGGCCCGAGACCAGGCTTTCTTTTATCACCATCTGATTTCAAATAGTTGATTATCAGCTTATCAGATTATATCATCTCAAGACAATTTCACTGTCCTTTCTCGTGCAGATGCTATCCCAGAAGGCAGTTCACCTATCTGACCAGAACCATGACAAAGCAACAATTTGTGAGGTAGACTCTCACTTGAACAATTGGGTTAAATATGAATATCAGTCGAACCAGAATTGTTGCAACAGAGTAAGTTTTGCAGCAATAGCATAACAAAAAAAATGTAGGTCATCGGTTCAGCTGCTGATACAGAGTGAGTTACATAGGTTTTCATACTCAGTCCTGATTTGCCAACATGTCACTTCTATAGCATATATAACCAATCTGTATTCTCCCTACACAGTGAATCAGACTTGAGGGTTGCACGCTGCTCGCTTTTTGGAGGACTGTCTGTGATAGTTTAGATAAAACATAATAAATCTTCTTTGTGTGAAGAGACAGGGGTACCAACCTGCTACCATGAATCAGCACTAATTTAAGATCTAGTCTGACAGGCAAAGTAAAGCATAATAAATAACGACACCATTACTTGTCCTCTTTTTATACAACCAGCCATCCTATATTCTTTATAGCTGCAGGCTGAAGCTGATAAATCCATCAAATTCTCTTCATTTCAATCACTGAGCCAATTTACATAATATAATATATAATAATCAGATCTGATGCATCTACTTGTGCTTCTTAAATACAATATTCCAAAAGCCTTGGTCGACATTTTCCACTCCATTATTGGGTTTCTTTTGAGGAACATTGCAAAGTGATGTAATTCTTAAACTTCCTTTTATTTTCAAGATACTCAGTCTTTGTTGAACATGGCGGTGCCCACAGTCTTAAAGTTAGCTATGCTAATAAGGGAGCTAATCAGCTGCCAAACAGACTACTTCTGAGTGTTTTTCTTTGTTTATGGCGCTGAACGCCATTGTCTTTTTCTTTTGTGTTTCGCTCATGTTGTGACTGTGTCACCTCTATCTTTTCAGCATCTTCTATTAAAAAGACGGACAATCTTTGGCACATGCAAGGATCTAAAGGTAAAGCTTAGCAGATTATGCCCTTTCCATGATCACTGGAATAATCTGATAACTCCAGAAATGAGATTATTCGGGGGGGGGGGCTAGAACTGATAAGTTCTTTAAATTACCGGGTAGACGCACGACTGTTCTCGCAGAACTTCGAAGACTCAAAGACATCTCGTCATTTTTAAGAATGTGTCCACAACAGCAGGTCATCTTCTCACCCTCCCCCTCGCCTTCTGTCTCCACTGCCTCCATTGTTAATGTCAAAATCTCACCTCTCTGCTAGAGAACTTTGCCTTGGCCCGCCAAGAATTTGACAGTGCCACGCTATCTCCAAAGGGGTGCGTTCAACTGCCCCCCCGTCATCCGCAAGCATGCAACTGAAAGCTTCACAGATGAACGCTGGGCTGCGAATGCTAAAGCACGCATATATAAAGTTTGTCAGCTTGCACACAATCTCTACAGTCCTTTATCATGCTGCTGTTTTCAGGAAGTGGTTTCACAGGTGCAGCCAATGCACATCCTTTCTCCTCTCACTCCTCCTGCGTCCATCCTCTCAGATCTCTTACCATCTATTTCAAATCAGAGTAATTCCTCTGAATGCACTCAAGTGAGACAAGTTGTGAGATGATGGTGCACAGGAAGACAAACAGTCATAATGTAACCATTTCATCCACTTAGAATGGACACATTAATGGAATAATGACCCGACTGACATGTTTTCAGTACGTTTTCGTTTTAATGTGAGTTTTTCTTTCTCTGCTGACTGATTTTCCCAACAGTAGTGTAATGGTGCTGTAATAAGTCCATCAGCTGATGCTCTAATCTGTGCGGCTCCTGCATCACACTGTGGAATAAATAATGGAGCTGAAACCAAAAAGCCTTGTTTATTTCTTTCTCATGCAGATAACACTTATGTTGGATGTGGTATCACTTTCACCTCAACATTACATTAGATGATCTCCCTGGTTTCCTCCCATCTGGTGGATGATGTTAATGAGCCAAATGAGCTGCTGCCATTTTCAGCTAAAACCTGGATTAACACCAGGACACGGTTTTGACTGGGTACCAAACGGAGCGTTTGCATCAGCTCAGAGTAACTATTTATGTTTAATCCAGCAGTATCTGTGAGAAAGCACCACTACATCCCCCTGCAACCTGCTTGTGCCCAACAGTCGAGGGGAAAGCTGTTTTTTGTGATCAACAATAAAACTCTGTTCAGCGAATTGATTTTACGTTTTCTGAGCTGATAACTCACACAAACACCTCCCCTCTGAGCTCTCTGTGTCAACCCTGCAGCCTTGTCACCACAAACGTCAACATTATTTGTACATTTAAATCTTTAAAAGAAAGCTCCAACACTAGTGGAACAAGAGACTTTATGGTATGTTTCAAATAAACCAGAAAACCTAAAAATTTAGACTCCAATGCCACAAGATTTGCTTAAAAGGACCAAACTTCAGTTATTTGCTCTTTCACTATCATTTATTTTCCATCATCTAGAAGGAAAGTGATTCCGAAATTGAAAATTTAAACAACTTCAGATATTGTTTGATGTGTCAGAGATGTGACACCAGACAACTGGCTGACTTTGAGATACCCATAGTGGTTATAATGCGTTTTTTATGACAAAAATGTCAATGCAGTGTCACTGTTAGCACTTTGTACCAGATCAGATGGAACATCTTAACATACCTGATGGGTGCTCTTAAAATCAGCTGTTTAAAGACTTGATTTGCTCCTCTTGCCCAAAATTTATAACCACTGTGGTACTAAAACTGAATTCCAGCTACCAGAATTGTAAACAGCACTCAAACAAAGCAAACACACATCTGACTTCGGTTTAAGTCTAGACCAGTTTACAGCTGAATAAAGCCGGAATCGTCGCTGCTTCTCCAGGAAACTGAAAACCTATAAACTCAGTGATTTAACCTGTTAATTACATTTAGTTACACTGTTTACCTAAATAATCCTAATTTATTTATTCCCATATTTAAGCTGCATAACGCTGACCAATCACCACCATGAGCAATCTGTTGTTGGATCACAGCTAAACCGACAGATGACAACGTCATGCATCACCAGTAATAAGAACAACATTAATCATGTTGTATCAAACGGCTGATGTCTACACGTGATTGTGATCATGATCTGATACAAAAGCAGCTTGAAAGTAAGTCTTTGAGGACCAAGTACAGGGAGAGGATCTCCTGTTTGCCAACAAATGTGAAAAGAGAAAAAAAAATAAAATAAAAAATCTGTGAACTTTTTAAGAACGAAGCTCCTCAATGAAAAATTCGAAAGGATTTACATATTTCTGATGTCAGCTACAAGCCCAAAATCCCGGATGTGTTAGAGTTATAAGGCTGTATCGGAGCTCTCTGAGACTATAAAGCAACAGCTGCCTTCCAGACCACATCTTTCCAGGGATGTCCATGCATTTTTCAACAAAACAATGCTAAACCTCTTTCTGCACATGTTACAAACAACTGGGGAAGAAGAGGATTCTGGTACTGGACTGTCCTGCCTGGATAGGACAAAATAACACTTAAAAATCTTTATCACTTGGTGTCCTAGTGTGGAAACAGAGTTAAAACATTGACTGTTCCAACATTTTTTAATCTGTTGCAGGTCGACAATGTAAAAATGGACGTATATTAAATTAAATTAATATGATACAAAACATCAGATATCTTGGGTTCGTACTGTTTGCAATGAAACGAACTCTAATTAAATATAGAAATCACTTTTCGGAGTGTTAATTAACACTTTGGTCGAGTTGTTAGGTTTACACACCTGTCATTTTCAACAGGTTTTCTGCAAACTGCAGCTGTGAACAAGCAACAAACATCTTGTTAATGTCATCTTCAGAGGATGACTCGATTTCAAAATCTAAGGAGGTGAAGAATTTTGGGGCTAGTCCTCCTCTGAATCAATGAACGAGCCAACACAGTCATGATGTGAAGTCTGGCTAAAATGTTACCTTGTAGGGTACGCCAATGTCCAAAGCCACTGTAGAGGATGTTCTCAGTGGTCATATTTACTGGAAGCCAACTATCAGGCTGCAACTGTGTTCATTTTGACTTATTGTCGAGTGAAAATGACAATTGATCTTTCAAGCTTCAAGTTTCTGCAAACTCATTTCGATAGCAAGCTGACATGAAATGAAACCTGCAGCAGTCGGAAGGAAATGCTTATTTTTGAGCTTACAAACCATCAGTGCTTATTTTTGAGCTTACAAACCATCAGTGATAGTTAGCAATGACCTTCAGTTAATGTGATTCGAATCAAATGGGATTAACGATGTGAAAATCCTGGTCTGGCTGTTGATTTTCTAAGTGGATTACAAGTCAAATATGCATAAGATATAAAATAATAAAAAGTACTTGGAAAGAACCTGCCTGAGTTACAATTGACAGATGCCAGATCAGGATAATAATCAGCTGCTCTCAGCAGCTGTCGCCAAAAACTGTAAAGAGGTGTAACATCATTAAAACCATGAGAGACTTTATTTGAGGACTGGAGGATATAAATAAGGTTCTACTGGGGAGGAATGAATGTAAAACCCATCAGACTGTAAACTATGAGACAAATAGAAAAAAAATCTGGGCCAGCACATGTAATTAGTTATTACAGAATAACCTTTAATCCACACAAATTCATTACAGTGTGTAATGAACTGTCTGAATGACTGTTTACTGCTGAGCTGCTGGGACAAGTTAGCAAGTAGGTCGCCCTTTGGTTTAAACATTACATATCTTTAACCTTCATTGATCGTCACCACGTAGAGCGGCTAATGTTTGTCAGTTTCTGATGAAGAAATAGGTAGGAGGTCTAGCCTGAATCAAATCAGCAGCAACTGCTGACAAAGATCTGCTCTGCTGTTTAAACAGTTGTAACCATTTAACAGCCCAAATAGTGCCATCATATTTACCAACCCCCGATGAAAAAGCAACACAATAACCAAATTTCAACCACATCCTGCTTGATCCACTTGCACGATGTGCCTAAAAGCGGGTCTGAAGAGGAGCACTTTGAAGGCTCTAACAGGCCGCAGCAGCAGGGACAAAAGATGTGCAATGATGTGTAGACTGTAAAAAGAGAAGGAAGTTGAAGAGGTGTCACTTCAATCAGATACAGACTGTGGTCTTGTTTGATAGCCCACTAAAGGATAGATGCTTGCAAACAGCATGGCTGAGGAGGTGGCGGTGGGGGGTATCAAATCAAAAGCTGCATACACTGGTAGTGCAGCTGCATCAGCATCACAGATAAGCCTCAGCAGCCTCTGTCAATGTGTTACAAGGCCACATAACAAATGAACCACCTATCAATCAAAAAGTAGATGCATGTCTAATTTTTGGTGCATAAGTCAAAGAAAAGCATTAACAGTTGGTAGTTTAAAAATTAGGTTAAGTTGCATATACAGACTACGTCGATACAGGTGCAACAAGCATGCAAATGGTGTGGCTGAATGGCTGTTTTGTTAGATTAAAAAACACAAAGAGTCGCAACATGTGTGCAGAAATCTGCTGTCATTTCTGACAGTAAGAAGCACGCCTCTATCTCCCTATATGGCCGCACAGCGTGCACAAAGCACCATCCACCTGACCAGCAAATACACACAAGCTCCGTGCCACTGCACAACACCAATGCACCTTGCAAATGAGCTTACCTGGGCTCAGGAAGGATGATTTTCTTACTCGCCCGGGCCGCTGGAGTAGATTTGCTCTTTTCCATCGCCATCAAATAACTGACATCGGCGAGTACTGCTTCGAGGTCCGCCATCTTTCAACCTTGGGACGGCCAAATCAATAAAATAACTGGGCTGGAGTGGCTATAATTATCAGGGAATTAAAAAACAGAGTCTTCCACCAAATATGACCAACATCAAGGGCCGAGGTGCGTTGACAGGGCAAGCTGAGCGGTCAGGCTGGGTCGGAACTGTATCGTTGTCTGCGGCCGTTCACTGCGCCTCAAACTATCATCATTGAGGCATAAAAAGATAAATTCATAAGGGAAGACATTGGGTGAAAGGCTGCTCAAGAAATGTACTGTATGAGTCCGACAGATCACCGTCCTTGTAATCCCATTTAGTGCAAAAACGGCAGGCTTCTTTGCGGGTGTTGTGTAAACGGAGCAGGGTGATATAAAGCAGGAAAACACGGATGAGAGCTCGTTTTGAGGCCAGTACGTCCTCGGTTAGTGCTGTAATGTGTCTTGATGCACAAGATGCAAGATCCAGAAAACAGCTGTCAAATCATACAGGTCTCTGGGGACTTCCTTCTGGAAATGTGTCCAAACGACTGGTTTGTCTCCAGTTCGGCATCAGTTTTAGGGGGGTTTCCTTCAAACGTAAATACTGTGCATACAGTGCAGTCGAAAAAGGTTCCTAATTTTAGTGAAATGGCAGACAGAGGCTGCACACTCAAAAAAAATGTGAATGGTTTCTTTTTGGCCTTGACAGCAGCAAAGACTCAGCTTTCCAATAAGCAAACGGGGACACGTGTAGCTCGTTCCCCTCGTCTTAAATAACAGGAGGAAACGGGTTCATTTGGCGACCTGACACTCCTGGACAGGTTGGATTTATTTAATAAAATTCCTTTGCTTTCTCTGCTGGTGCACCAAAATTATGCAAATATCTGGAGCGCGTGTTGACACAAATAAAGCCGTGAGAGCTCAGGTTAAAGATGAAGCCGGGCTCATGATTTGAATTCAGTAAAATCCACACACCAGTGCCGTTTTGTTTTTGTCGTCCGTTCTGGCTGGCTTCCTGTTAAGGCTGAGATGTTCCGTATAGGCGCATCAATCACACTAAAAATGCCACCGGAAAAGACCTGGGTAAACACCTTGAGAGGGTTAGCACCAAATCCTGACCAGGCAACACGGTCCGATTAACAAATCACAAGCCAAATCCCTGCGTCTGAGAGCTAATTTACAACTGTCCGCTGGTGGTGTCGATACTCGGGTTCTCCTGCTAGTTAGCTACCACGCTAGCTAGCAAAAATGAAACCTGCTAGCTAGTAAGCTAACTAACGAATAAACCAATCAGTGTATGCATATATATTTGATTTTCAGCTGTACGGATACATTAAAATACCCCTAATGCCACTTGTAAAGGCGATCACCAGCTGGCAGATTAACAAGGGTGCTGGTTCGATTCCTTGCAGCGATTTACTCAAAGCTAACGGCTGCGGGTCTGCTGGCGTCTCTGTTTTGGGGAAGTCTTGCTCCGTTTCCGAAAAAAGGCTTCGACAGTCCAGGGGTTTAAAAAATATCAGCAAAATCGACAAATATAATCCATAGCTGCTCGCTGAGGTATCCCGAGCTTGAGAGGGACCCTTCTCACCCGGAGACCCAGCACAGAGCTGCTGACTGTGGGCTGATGGTGACGCTGATGGTGGAGGAGGGGAGGGAGCGCTGGGAGATGGAGAACGGCTGGCCAGCGGTAGTTCGCCTGTTAAACCGTAACTTTTCCTCCGCGCGGTAAACTGTGGTTAACCGAAGGGGCGGTCGGGGGGAAACGGATATTTTGGCCACACTTTGTAAAGTAAAATACCAAACACGCTGATGTGTTTGCGGTGTTCTCACATAGAGCTGGAAAATGTGGAGTAAAACCGGGGGAACCGAGCAGATCGTCGTGCTCCGCGCCTGCCCGAGCGACTCTTGCCACTGCCTTCCAGACTATCCGCGCTGGGGGAGCTCTCACTCGGATAGTTATGAACAAGTGTCCCTCCTCTGCTTTTGGGTCGTATGCCAGTCGATACTGACCACCCCTTCTGGTTAAGCTGTTTGTTTTCCAGCAACAATATGGCATATGTTTAGTTGAAATCCCTCCTCGGTGTATTTTTCTGTATTTTTCCTACTAGCACGGCGGCAATGCTTGCTTTGTGGTTCGACTTCCTCCCACTGCGGCGGGGAGAGGCGTGTAAAACACGGAGCGGCTTACTGTTTTTGGCCGGAGCTGGACCACAATAGTTAATATTTGGGTATTAAGACAGGGGAGGGTTTGCGTTTTGATTTAGGTACAGCAATATAATGCGAATACGCATCCGTCAACGACAAATAGGATAATTTTAGTAGATTTAAGGGCAGCAGTGCGAACCAGAATGCGGGATAAAACGCAATGAGGTCTGTCTGAATCGGATAAGAGCTTCACTGCATCTATTCTGTTGCTAAACAGGCTCAGTTTCTCCATCTTGTGCCCCGACAGTATTTTTTAAACAATTAATATTAAACCACAACATTTATGTCAGGATGGAAACTGGTGGAAACGCAGTGCCGTTCCCTGGCCAGCAGCGGTAATGCTCAGTACCGCAACGAAAAGGCGTACAGGAGGCCTCCACAGGGAGAGGCAGCAGGTGGGAAGGTCCAAAACTCTTGGTCCAGACCACATTTCTTTATATTTTGCTTCCACACAGCCAGACTTAAAATATCAATAACGGTTTAAAGTGTTATGAAGCAAGAGTTCTGTACTCTTACTTTTTTTTTTTTTAACCTTTTTACTCATTTTCAGTCCAGTTCCAGAGGAATGTTTTTTTCATTTTAAGCCATTGAACACCGGCCTTTGAATTATTTATACATAACAGATAACTTAGCAAATAGCCTGTTTTAAGTTGGATTTTTAGTTTTTTTTTCTATTCAAGAATATTTTTATTGTTATTCAACACATTTAACATAGGAACAAAATAGTGAGGCATAGTTTTAAAAAAAGCAAACACAAACCATGCAAACAATACAAGTAGGCAAATGAAAAGAAAAAAGAGTGCAATACTAAAATAAATAAATGTAAATAAAGAAGTTGTATGATACTGAGATATAAACATATCATTGCACTTCTGAGGTGGTATAATGAAATGTTAATTACACTTAAGCTTATTGCACATAATACTGCAGCATGTTTTACAAGGTGGCATTGTACTAATATTTTTGACCCAGTGACTAGTTGAACAGAGTTACAGCATCAGGGTAGCAACCCCCGGGTAGCCTGGTGTTTATGGTTTCTATCACAAGCACATCATTTGTTCCCTTTTCTCTTTTTTTGTGGGGGGAGGCTCAGCATATATTGCTATATTTATGAATGATTAAATTATGATTACAAATGCTCCTCAAACTTTCTAATTTTTTTCATATTTGCATAAAAATAAGTGGTCAAACGCCTTTGTATTATGTGGATGCTGTTTTACTAAATTCTGATGGTGAAATTATTTTTGACATTGTATTAAAAACATTAGCTGCTTCATAAAACATCAGCTGTTTGTTTAGTGATTAAAATAATAGTTGGTGTGTATAATTGAAAATAAGACGATTTTTGCCCTTTTTGTACTGGCTGTATTCTGTCCTTATCAGATCGTTTACTGAACTCATGACTGAATGTTGTTCCTCACTTTAACTCCCTTTAGTTGAGAGTGTTTAATAGATAAGTAAAAAAAAAGATAGAAAGTGAAAATTAAAAATAATATTAATGATAATAATAATAACCAGGTAGTTTAGTCTTGAATAAAATTAAATAATTCATAAAATCAGCAAAAAATTTCAAATAAAATAAAATTATGTAGAAAAGTAATTGCTAAAGTATTATTTTGTTGGATTGTTGCTAAGGCAGAACACACCGTGCTGTTGTAGCTGGTTATGTTGGATTTTATCTTTTTATTTATTTTTCCTCACAGATGACTTATAATAATAATTTCAATATTCTTATTTACGACAGAGTGTATGCAAAATATACTACAAGACAAAAACTATCAACAATTTTTTTTTCTTTGGTGAGAATCAGGACAAATAAAATTGAGAATTATTATAAATTTCTGAATTTCTTAGTCATTAAATGAGGCTGCAACAAGCAATAATTTATCATTTTATTTTAGATAATTTGTTTCTTTTTTTTTAGTTTGCCCTTTTCGATCTATAAATTGACAGGAAATGGTGCTTTTTTTTCTTTCTTTTTTTTTCTTTTTTTAGCAGTTCCCACCAATTTTCTCAGATAACAACCTGAAATGCTTTATTGGGGCCAAAAATCCTATACAAGTTTTAAGCATCAGATCTTCACATTTCAAACCAGATATTTAAAATGTTTTTATTTCATCAGCTCAACCTTTATTGCCAGATAATTACCACCATACGACTTGTGAAGAAGTGTGAGTGGTGCACCTTGGATAAGTAGATACACTGGTGGAAGTCCGTAAGGTTTAAGAAAAACAGTTTATTCAGCACTGGGAGGCAGTGGGAGTCAGAGGTGAAGGGTCATATGAGGGAAAGGGCTTGATGTAAGTTGTTACTGCTGAATACGGCGGATGGACTGGATCTGAGGGGTCTGGCAGTGGGAGCCAAACTCCCTGAAGTGTTTGTACTCCCCACAGTGACGATCACACTCCATGATATACTGGTATCCACGATAACCAGGGTACTGGTAGCACACAAATCTGTGGAGAGACGAGGAAGTAAAGATGAAATGTAGCAAGAGATTTGATTTGAGTTGGAGATGAAAATAAATAGTTGGATAGGAAATAGAAAAGTTGAAGGAATGCATTCGGGGGGGGGGGGGGGGGGGGGGGGGGGGGGGGCACTTACGCTCCAGACTGGATCCTGAGAGAGCCAACTTCATTGTTGCACCAGCCCATGGCCTGGAGGGAGGGATAATCGTCGCCAAGCTCACCCTTACGGCCCAGGAAGTTCTCACGCTCATAGATAGTCATACGACTTTCTCTATGGTTCTGCAGAGGGGGTTTGAGGGTTGGGGGAGGGGGGTGGAAAAAAAGAACAAAAAATAGATTTAAGCTGTTCTTCAAGTCAGACAAGTTTACATTAGTCACCTGTCAGACGCACAAAGTTTTAAAGTCAGTGCTGGCATTTCCTGAAGCAAACAGGCCAACAACAGATGAGGAGGTGGAGGAGTGGTGAGGGGGAGGGGGAGGGGGGACTTACAGCACAGGCAATAGGTCTGAAGGAGGTCATTCTCTCAATGTGATAGGCATTGCTGCCTCCGAAAGCATCACACTGGGGGTACTCTCCCCTCTCCAGGATGAACTGCTGTCCCTGGTAGGAGGCATGCTCATAACCCACCCAGCTGGGGAAAAAACTCTGTGTTAATATTGAGCAGGTTTTACCACGGTGTTGCATCTTCTGCTGCTTTCTGTGTGCTAATGTACTCACGCTCCGCTCTCCACCCTGAGGGAGCGCACGCTCTCGAAGCCAAACTCCATCACGTTGCAGCACTCGGAGGTGAACTCATGGCGGCGGCCCTGGAAGCACTCCTCATCGTAGACAATGATCTGTCAGGGAAGAAGACATGCTGAAGCAGCTGATGCTCACAGGTGGACTCAGGAACAGGCTCAAACGTACAACTTGATTTAGAGTTCCAAATTGGTGGAAGTTTTTTAGGGAAGCTGGTCCCAGATCAGGAAGAGGAGGGGTGCATGAACTTGCTGCTCCACCTGCTGACTCACCTTCCAGTGGCCGGAGAACTTGGTGCAGTGGTGAGTCATCTTGTCTGGAAAGAAGAAACACACAAAATGAAACTAACGTTAGGAGATCACAAAGACAGCTGGGCAGCTAAACCCTATTGTGAATCTAAAATGGAGGAAAAGTTTCAGAACAAACTTTGGATAACAAATAAAAATCAGAAACAAGAAAACAGGAGAGTCACTCTCACTGCAGAGAACAGAAGTGTGGTTCAGCACAGCTTGTTAAAGTGTTTAAAACATCCATAACGTAATGTACTGGAATCAGCCTGAATTTAGAGCTAAAAGAGTGTTTATGTGGGTTAAAGAAGTCAGAAGCTTAGCTGAAGCTCTTTGGGCACTTCCTCCCACCCATTCTATCTGTTCATCTTATTTTCTGCCCATTTCCTCCCTGATGCCTGGCTGTCCACCATCCCCATGTTTTATCTCACCCACTGGGTGTGGTGACGGCCTTTGGGCCCTGGAGCCCGAATGGCTCCTGTGTTTATGGAAGAGGGGGGCGGGGGTTTGAATATAATGTGTGAATATTGGGGGGCTGCAGTGCCCTGGCTGCGCTGCCCTGGCTGTGTGCTGGCTGGGTGAGGGACAGGGACTCACCTTGCTTTGATGCCCTTGGGTTGTCCTGCCGTGAGAGTGAGAGGAGCCACGCGCCCCCACCCTTTTAAAGCCTCCCCTGGCAAGGGGCCATGCTGAAAGCCCCGGCTCAGCAGCAGGGAGGGGCTTTTCTTTGTCCCCCCCAACAAAAGCGTGGTTAATCTATGGAGAGGGCAGAAGTGCAGACACCACATTATCACCTCGGGCAGTGGTCATGGAGACGCAGGACTATAAGAGAGACAAGACGCACACTGAGGACGAAGGGTTGGATGAAGGAGAGAAAAGATGTAGCCGAAAGCTGTTTCCCTGTTTATTTTAACATCAGGCTGCAAGCAAGGATAGTTTCAGTGTAGATTAATCCATCAATCATTCTTTTCATTTAATAGATTCATGTTTTCCACCAGAAAGTGACACAAAAAAGCAAAATATAAAGAAATCACCCTCAATATTCAGTTTGTTTTATAGATTCTAACTTCAGGGGACATTGAGTAAGAATTACTTCTATCTAACGTTGGAATCGTGTATTGCATTTTAACGTATGGTGCATTCCAGCGCCTCACTTTCTCAAAAACGTATTGCAACAACGGTAGCTGCAGTGTGTCGTAAAGCCTCAACAACATGATGAAAGCACGTCATCTGATAGTTCATGGAGTGTTCGCTCAGGTGAAGAGATTAGTGATTTCATAAATATTGCAAACTGCATCCCATCAAACTGTCAGATATGCTTCCTCTGTGTTTAGAAGGAAGAAAAGTTTTCACGGGGGAACAGATCTCGACAGGGAAACTGGCCTCGACACAGCATTTTTGTCCCAGTAGAGCCAGCTTATAAAGCCATCCCTCCGGCTTTTACTTCAGCTTTACCTCGACTGAAAGGCGCCGTTTACCATGACTATGAAAACAACTGAAACCACGTAAACATACACTTCTGTACCGACAAGGCTGGTATATTTTAGCAGAAGCTACTGTTATGCTGCCATGGCAACGAGCAACACTATAATAAAACCGAATGAAAAGTATTAGCTTTAGGCTAATTTAGTCAGTACTGTTGACTTTCTTGTCGAGGAGAAAGCTAGCATTTCTTCTTGAGCTCCTTCTACATTGGGATGGCTTTCCCAATGTTGGGGTTAGGGTCCTCCTTATTTGTATCGTCTGGTCACTGCTGTTGCCATGGTAAAACAGTTCCATGCTGCTGCTGCATATGCATGGTCCTGCATTTTTATGAATAACAATTTAACCGATTGTCCAACTTGCCAGGGTGGTAAGCCGCTCTTGTTTATCTTCTTCTCAGGTGTCTCAATCACTGTATGCTGGCTCGCAGGAAAAACGCGTAGTTGGTGCTATTTGTCCCTCGCTTGCGGCTGTAGTTTCAAGATGGTAGACCATCATGGCGCTTCCCTACCGGCTTACCCGTCATATGTGTGAATAAATCTAAAATTCTTTGCTCACTAGAATGTGTCAGATCATTAGCGGAGGCCATAATACACCAATAATAACACATACAAGCAGACATCGATTTTAGACAGTAAACAACAGAAAATGTTACACAATGTCCCTTTAAAGATATTCCAACTTTACTTATGTTCACATAAAACAAATAAACATGAGCAGAAAAAGTGGACTTAAAATGTGTACAGAAGCAATATACTAAAGCAGTTAAATATTAAAGCAACTAAAAGACAGATGATTAAAATTTGATGAAAAAAGATCTCTTTTAAAAGAAGGGAGTAGAAGCAAAAACATTTCTGTAACCGAACTGGGAGCTAATTCTAAAGAAGTAAAAAAAAAACAAAAAAACAACGGCTCTGCCCCCCAAAATCTAGTCTTTGAAATTCTGACGACGTGATCATTCTGAGAACGCAGCGTTCTTATGAGACGATATGGAATGAGGACATCTTTCAGATAAGATGTGGCGAGGCCATTATGGGCTAAGATGGTCATTATGTGATAAGATAAAATTGAAATCTATGGTTGCAGCCTTTTGGATAAAACGAAAGATTTTTAGTGGATGAATTATTAATAAAATGGCATCAGGCTTGTATAGCCTGGATGTAGTGAATTTGTAAACCAGATTTTCAGAATTGATTGGGGAAACTTGTGATTTTGACAGTTTTTCACAGATGAAAGAAAAGCTGCTATAGACTTAATATGAGAATTAAAATAGAAAATCCTGGTCAAAAATAACTAAGTTCCTCAAAAGCAGTGCAGGAATCCAAGGTAATGTCATCCAGAGAAGCTGTGTGTTTGGATTGAGAATCTATGAGGGTTTTTTGGGGGGGTACTAATCACATTATGTTATTTAAAAACTAACTCAAATTAGTGGCCAGACTACTGTTTCTCTCTTTTTACATGTATGACTTTCTTAGTGCAGACTAGCTTCACAAATTCTAGAATGCAGACTCAGAAATTTGTCATTTTCAATGATTTTTGGTGCAGAAATCTATGAAACAGAACAGCATGTGTTCAGTCAGAAAAATAAACAGCACAGAGGAAGTCATTCATCCAGACCTCTGATGAAACAACATTTCCTGCTGTCACATCAAAACTTCCTGTGATGATGCTGCAGTGAACCGAGGGTTTTATATGTTAAACACAAATCTTATTTGTAAAAACAAACAAAAAACCAACTCTTTTTGCTCCCTAATATTTTTTTTCTTTCTAATTTTGAAAATAAGTTCAGGCTCTTGAAACTGTTTGTCGGATACCTTTTTAGTCAGGCATAATTGTTCACATATTTATATATATAAAAAAAAAACCATGAACCTGTTGACAGGTTTAACAAGGAGGTTGTTATGCATTTGCCACCGTTATCCAGGACTTGTAAATGTGTGTGTTTGTGTGGCTGCTTACATAATCAACCACTTGTCAACAGCAGATCTGGGGCTCTTGTGTGGGCAAATTCCCAAACAACAGCTCTGTTTCCTGTGAGCCCAAAAGGAATTTTAGCCACTTCTCAGTTTAATTCTGCACATTCAGTTGACCTGAATAAACCTCTGCTTTCTCCTCAATCAAAAACAATAAATATACTTTTGTCAAATTGCAGCAATTCCTTTTGAGAAGATATATTTTATTTATTTATACATTTTTAACTCTCAAGTGTATCTGTCTCTTGTCAAAAACCTGATGTTAAAACAGTTGACAGTTTGTTGCAAGTGTCAGAAAAGGTCATTGGGTCAGGAAAATCAATGTGGTTCTTCATGTCAGTATGGTTCAGATTAAGTTACATCACATTAGGGAGGAGGATAAAGAGGAGCTGTGGACTAAACAGTAGTGATTGCTCAGAATTAGTTGTTCCTGTGTGGAGTCATCTGAAAATTGAGTGGATGGATATAAAGGTGAAGTCTCTGGGTGTCAGGAGTCGATATGTTCCTGCCGTTGGAAGTAGAAAGCTTTGGTGTGTCCGTCTAAGTAGATGTAAGGCCACAGCAGTCAATAGACTTAAAGATCAATAGCTGTCTTTTTCCTCAAGGTGCATGATGAAGATTTTTATTGTTATTGAAACCTTTGTGCAATAGAAAAATCATTTGATTATCAAACAACTAATTAGCCATTGTTGCCTGAAAACAATTTAAAGACATAATAGGACCAAACTATTGCACTGAATTTTCTTTAAATATCACAAAAAACAATTTTTAATTCTAACTCAGTCCGCATTCACCATCCTGCTCCACCAAATACTCACTAAATCACCAAACATGGATCTACATGCTGCTGAAAATAGTCCTTGATATACGTCTCTTCCTGTTTGAGTAACACTGATTAATTTCCTTAGACAGTTGGTCACTTTAAGTTTTAATCAGCCCTCTCAGAAATGTTAGTTCTATAAGCTAAAGCAGCCTCCTAAGGACCGATTTTGCAATGTCTTGACAGACATCTTCTTTAAATGACTCTGCTGAGCAAATTTAATATACCCAGTCTCAGTTATATTACAGAATGCCCTGGGAGCTGTACAGATTACATAGCAGGATTAGTTCACACCTAATCTCTATGTATCAAACACATTTAATCCTGTTTCAAAAGAGGAAATCATCACAGTGGAGGTGATATAATCCAAATGTAATCCATCTGACATAATCCCAGAATTATCTCTCATCAACATCAACCTTTATTTCACTGCATTGAATAGCAAAGATGGACCTTCGTTTATAGCAGTGTCATTTTTTTATTTAAGATTTGTGATTATTTTAAGCAGCCATTTTTTCTTTTCACTGTAATATCAATTGTTTATTTTTATGCTAAGTGTTCTTTTTTTGTGGATATACCAACCAAGAAACCCGTGACTGTGATGAATTTCTTTAATGTAATAACTTTAATATTTCAGCTTCTACAGACAGATTTCTTTTAAGATATCTTAGTTTAAAACTTAGACTGTATTCATGTAACTGATGCAGATTGGTAATTTGCTAACATTAGCAAATGTTAGCTAACATTATCATTAGTGAATACTAACATTAGCAAAAATGAGCTGCAAATGTTAGCTAACATTATCATTAGTGAATACTAACATTAGCAAATGTTAGCTAACATTATCATTAGCAAACACTATAACATTAGCAAATGTTAGCTAACATTATCATTAGCAAACACTAACATTAGCAAATGTTAGCTAACATTATCATTAGCAAACACTAACATTAGCAAATGTTAGCTAACATTATCATTAGCAAACACTAACATTAGCAAATGTTAGCTAACATTAGAAATAGTGAACACTAACATTAACAATGTTATGTAATATTATCATTAGCAAACACTTACATAAGCAAATGTTAGCTAAAAGATGCTATGTTTATGGTCAAAGTATGATTACTGTGACAAAGGCATTTGGTGGCATTCAAGAAAAAAAGGTTTTCTGTAGGCTAAATCCAATTTTTGATTTGTGTTGAAAATGGTTTTATTTATTTAAAATATGACATTAAAATGCAGGTATCAGTGCAGATTATTTATTGCAATTATTGCAATAAAAACCACCAGTGGTATCAATGTAAATTATTTCTGTTCTTGATTTTAATTGAAAATTGATCCTTAAAAATGTCCTATTTTTACAAGATATTTATTTTACTGTTGTTTCAATGTGAATGCAAACAGATATCATTTGCTGGTGTTTTTTTTCTTGGGTGTTGAGGCATGTGAAGTTAGTAGAAGGTAAAGTGGTCATCTAGCTAGGAAGTTGCTGGTAAATATTTTTATGAGTAACCAAACTGAATTCTAAAACACAAGGAGTGATGTTACATTACCCCTGAACAAGAAGGAGATTTAAGACACTTAAATCAGTAAATGAGGCTAAAAAACAGATGATTTAACTTGTGAAAGATTTTCTAGAGTTACAGATATAGTTTATTTGGACATATTCAATAAAATCATCATCACTGACTTATTACTGACTTACTGATTACTGATATATTTTTTCTAAATTAAATCAGTTGAAAGTTTTAATAAAACAAATCAGTTGTAGCTATTGTGAAAAATAACTGATTTGTGTATTAAAAAGTATATACCCTCAGTTTTTTATTTAAGAAATGTTCTACATCATATTTTATTAAGTACACTGTCATTCAGTCATGCAGGCTTACCACTTTTGGTTATTTAAGCCTGAAGCAACTTCATAGGGTACACATTTTAAATCTTGCTCAAGATGTGATTAATTTTAACACCAAAATATACTGTTCATGTACTGAACATTTGCATTCATTTTCCCTTTTCTGTAAGTTTGTTCTTGCAGCCCTCCAAAACCAAGAAATGGTGAGTTTAAATGTCAGGTCTTTGTTCACATGTCCAAAGCTATAGAATATGTTGCATTTTTGTGTGCCTGTGTAGGTGATGGAGTGGATTACCTTTTTGTGTCCTCTAAACCTTTGCATTCCTCATGTCTACATGCGACTATAGCTTACAGGCCTGGCAGCCCAACACATGGGAAAACTGCCTTGCTCAGTGCTTTCCTTTGACAGGGAAATGCTTACAGGCAGGCCAGAGGGGCCAGCGGTGTTTCCAGGCTATGCGATGACCCGGTGGCTTTGGCGCAGGCCAACTGTGATGACGAGAGGCTTTCTATTGTGCTGTGAGCCTCTACGTTTGGCCTTTGCCAGAGTATAAAAGCTTGGGTTGAGGGCTGACGGGACCAGCACGAGCCAGCCTCCCTCACAAGGCACAGCAAGCTGTACTAACGCAGGTAAGAACACACAGACACTGACATGCACACCAGAGCATCAGAGCTGCACACAGAGCCAGGGCCCACTCCCTGTCCTCCACACCCAGCCAAAGCCCCCTCAGCTTGGGGAAAGGCCCAAAACACAAGCCCAGAGCCCAAATGAGCCTCCCGCATGTAACCCACATGGAAATTATACCTACATCTTCTGTTACTAGCCTAGGACACCCTCCTGCTCTTTCAGCAAGTTCTATACATTCTACACACATAAACAGCAAAATTGTTATTGGTTTGAAAAACATAAAAACAAAAAACACTCCTACCACTCCTTTGACGTTGACACCTCTCCTTTATACTTCAGCCATCCTTCTCTTTCACATCATCTTCTGTAATCCTGACACTTCCATTTACACCTCTATTTCTGTTCATCCCCTTGTCTTCCTGCATCTCTCACCCAGACTCTCCTGAAGCCCCTCACCATGTCTCAGACTGCTAAGTCCGCCTCCAGCCAGGGCACTGATGCCAAGGACAAGGGAGCCCCTGCTCCTGCTGCTGCCACCAGCAAGGCCACCAAGACTGGCGACCCTGGCATGGGATCCTACAGAGTGAGTCACTGCATTGCAGAAACATTTTATTTGAAGAGCTGCATCACACAAATGAAAAAGAAAGCAAAGTCTATTAATTATTAGGTGTGTAAGCAAGCAAAATAATTTTCACTGGGGAGGATTTAAAATCACCAGCAGATGTGAAAGAAACTATAGAAAGCTGGTTAAAGTAGTAAATATTTACTCTGTGAGGGCTATGATTATTAGTTAATCAATAATATTCAACCTAACATATTGCGATAGAGACAAAATAATTATTCTTTTAGACTTTATAAAGACAGCTGTTTTCATGCAGGTTGATGTTAAATATTGCTGCTTTTACCTAATCAGAATTAATAAATTGGATTAAAATGGGTTGAAATTTACTAAAATTACAGTAGCTTTACAATTTAAGCAAAGAAAAGTCCAAATTTTATTATTGTATTTAGTAATATAGAGTTGTACAAACACTGTTATATCATTGTTGCAGAAGAGGAACAGCAAAGTTGATAAATGTAACTTTCTGCTGATTTTTGCTATGAAATGTGGAGCAATGCAAGTCTGAAAGCTACAAATGGAAATGTTAAAGTTAGTGCATCAAATGTGGGTTCAGTTTTGGGTTTCCACCTGAACCTGGGTTTTTTCTTTCTTTTTAATTACTATGCTTCAAAATGCACATGCAACCAGCTTTTTACTTCTGCTGCTGTTTTAAAAGGAGCTACTTTAGCAATTGCTTAGTCTAATATACAGTTTTCAAAGAAAATCATCTACTGGGCACACACATTTAGTACCATTGTTTTGTTTTTTCTGTAGAGTTTGATGTGTGTGGAAAATTTGGAGAATTAATTCACTGATTGCTGAGAAGCTCTGAGGAAAAATCTGTGTTTAGTAGAACAAGATGTATGTGTTAAACTGGTTTGTAACTACTAATTCGATGTTAAGCAGTTTAATGTGATATATTGAACACCTGCATCATGCCCTCTTTGCAGATCATGCTGTTCGACCAGGAGAACTTCCAGGGCAGGATGATGGAGGTCCAAAATGAGTGTATGAACGTGTGTGACCGTGGCATGGATAGAGTGCGTAGTATCATTGTGGAGTGCGGCCCGTAAGTGGAAACACACACAAACCTGATTTAAGCAGCCATAATGTCTTCATGTTCTCTCTATTCACGTATATTTCACCGCTTTCTCCTGCCATCCCCCACCCTCCCCCTTACCCCTGTGCCTGGTGGCCCCCCCTCCTCCAGCTTTGTTGCCTTTGAGCAGAGTAACTTCCGTGGGGAGATGTTCATCCTGGAGAAGGGAGAGTATCCTCGCTGGGATACCTGGAGCAACTCCTACCGCAGTGACTGCCTCATGTCCCTCAGGCCCATCCGCATGGTACGCTCAACATCCAAACTAGAGATGCTGAGCTCAGTGGGGTGACATTAAATCCAAATGACTGAAAAATTACTGAATGTTTTACTCAATGGAAATCTAAATGGAGCAAATAATTTGCATTATTGGCTGATTAATAACTTTCTGATAAGATTAGAGAAAGGGAATCGCTACGTAAGCTCTCAGGGCTGAAAATGACCTCTTTGCAAATCTAGTTTTGACTGACCGATAATCTAAAATTCAATTTACTGTTATATGAGCTAAAGAAGCAAATTCTTAAACTTTAGGGGCTGAAATTAGAAAGAAATCTTGGTGTTAATGTTTTAAAAGCTGAGATTTAATCATTAGGACCTTTAGCAGGTTGTACCTTAGTCATACTGAGCTCATTTACTCTCACTAATGTCACCAACATGCTTCTGGTTCTTGTGACATTAAGACTCTTGCTGTTCTTGTTTCTTCCCTGCAGGACAGCATGGAGCACAAGATCTGCCTGTTTGAGCTCTCCGACTTCAAGGGTAACAAGATGGAGATCCAGGAGGATGATGTGCCCACCCTCTGGGCGCACGGCTTCTGCGACAGAGTGGGCAGCGTGAGGGTGCCAGGAGGAGCGTGAGTGGATGCATTTATTAACTTAAGCTGCAGAGGTTTAAAAATGATTTGATTTTACTCCCCATTAGTACTTACAGGCCTGTGTTTTAAGGCTGTGAGGTATAAAATAAAAAGCCTTGGAGTACATATATCTGTTTAGATTTTCCACAAACATAAAAAGGATTTATTTTATTGTTTTGTACATAACTTTGAAGGATGGGTTGACATCACAAGGCTTTAAAATAACTGCACGTTGTTTTCTTCAGAAAAATACTCTTTTAGCCTCCAGATCCCAGACTTAGTTACCTCTAAAACCTCCTAAGCTGCCCTTAAAAGAACCACAGAAAACTCCTACTGAGTCTACTAGAACCCCATCAAGCTTCCTCAAGTATAAAGTCACTTGAGAACTGCTTGGACCTCCTATGAGATCACAAGCAACACCCCAGTCATAAAATGACCTTAAACATATTCATTCACAAATATAGCCTCTTTAAATGTCACAAGAACCATCTATGGGATCATTAGAAGCTCCTCAGTGGACTAAATAACCTCTCATTGGTAGGAAATCTCTTGAACATCACCTAGAAACTGTTCTGACTCCCTAAAGGGCTAGTAGAAATGTAGGACAGACCACTAACCCTCCTTTAAATCCAGCAGAACCTCCTGAATGACATTCAGTATCTCCTCAATGACCTGTAGACATCAAAAAGTATTTCTAAGACCCTCCTAAACACCACTAGCACTTCTTCAAGGACCTTTCGAACTCAGAATCTGAAACAGAACCTCTATTATCTCTGTGCCAACCATGTCTCTCCACGTCTCTTTCAGTTGGGTGGGTTACCAGTACCCCGGATACAGAGGCTACCAGTACCTGTTTGAGTGCGGTGACTACAGACACTACAATGACTTCTGCGCCTTCCAGCCTCAGATCCAGTCCATGCGCCGTATCAGGGACATGCAGTTCCACCAGAGAGGATGCTTCACCTTCACCGCCGCCAGCAAGTGAATGACACCTGCCGGGCGCCTGGTGCTGTTGTAACCATGCAGCCCTCTTAGCTTTTTATCTCTCCAAACTACCCTTTTCTTCAGATCTCCAGTCCTTTCCTTAATCTCCACCATCATCGCTCCATCCCGAAGGAAAGACAGAATGAGAGCAAATAACTGGACAACCTTAAGTGACTTTTTATGGTGCTACAAATAAACATGTTGTGAAAAACCTAAACCCTTCCTGGCTGGATTACCTTTATTCGTTCTCCAGAAGAAGTCCTGTAATGTTTAGATCATATTCTTGCAGAAATATGTGGAGTCTAACTGTGTGGTTTGATTTCATCATTCAACAGCAGCAGACAGTTTTCTGTGGTACGCAATTATTTTGGAAGCTATTCCAAATAACTGCAAAGAAATATAAATCTATCTAATGCAAGGTCATATCTTTCTTTCTTTAAGCTCAAAATCAAGTAACGCACCTTATATTTGTAGTAATCAAGAGATAATGTGGTGGTTAAAATAAATTATTACTCAGCTAAACTCCAATAACGGCTTTTTACATTTAGTAAATTTAAAGAGAAAAAAAAAAGAAAAAAATGTGTTTTCTTCAGGTTTTTACACCTTAATCTACAACTAAGGACAATTGGAACATGTGATGTAAATCTTTTACAGTCAACTGTCGATGTTTATTATTATTATTATTATTATTATTATTATTATTATTATTATTAATAACCCTCCATATTAAACTCCAGCAACATAACTTTGATTACAGCAGCCTACTACTGTATTTTACTTTGTTTTCTTGCTATATTTAAATATCATTGCAACATAAATATAATATTTTAATCAATATATTTGTGGTCTTTGCAGTGCAATTTAAAACGGTTTGGTAAAGAATTAGTTGAAACAAAACTTATTTCATTCATATCTATGTATCCATCCATGCCATAAAACTACCAAAGCTTTTTAAAATAAATAAATGAAAAATGGACATAATATATGCTGCAACATCTGATAAAAATATTAATCACACTTTATTTAGTTGTTTTAACATTTTAATAATTTATATGAATGCCAACTGGCGTTTATTAAACATGTATTTATTTCTTTTATACAGCAAAACAAACTTTTTGTTTTTTTTTTTCTTTCTTTTTAATCACTATTTTTTGTTTATTTATTTATTTTTATCGCTCTTACATATAAGCATTGTTGTCCGAGGTACCCTGAATGCATCATCAACACGTGGTCCACGTGCTGCATTCTCGATCATTGAAATTTCCTCTATGTCAGATCGAAATTTTAACAAATTCTTTCTAAAATCAGTAAATAAAAAATAACATGAAGGGTAAACATAAAAAATACTGACAATTTATTATTTAAAAGTCTACAGGAATTTTATTCAGATAGTGTACTGTTAAATTAGAAAATAAAAATGACGCTTTCATTTCTGCTACTAAAAAATACGACGATACTTAAAAGCAGCAGTACGTTTCATAAATTGTCTACCGGAGGACAGCCTAGGTGGAAGGTATCATGTCTGCACTTTTCAAAGCAAGAAAAGGTAAGAGCTTTAAGACTATAGAAACAGAATATTCAAAGAATATGATGTGGAGCTTTACTTAAAAACATCTTGCCTCTAAACAGCAGCGTACGGAAGCTACGTCTGAATGAACTAGTTACAGCTTAGCTTACTACATAACTCAAGTTACTACTTGCCTTCGTAAAATTAAATCTCATCGTGTGGGTTAACTCGTAAAACTAATTAACAGGGAGGCTAACCTAAATAGTTTTGCTGTTATGGTTAAATAACATATTAAGCAGCTTGTGTTGGCTCGTAGGCTAGTTAAGGTTACAGCTATCTGACCAATAACAGTACCAGCTGCTGGCCTCTCTACAAAGATTTAAAAAACAAAAACATACCGTTGAGTGGAAAAGCTGTAAATGTTTGATTAAAGTTTTGATTAGTTGTTTAGATGAAGGTGACGGATGGTGATGTTGACCTTTCACCCACATAACGTTACGCTAACTTGTTAGCCAGTGCTGCGTTCAAAGACATTGTTGAGTGTAGTATTACCTATATAAACTAATTCTACCACACCGAGGTTCTTGAGTAGTTTTCATGCACTGTTCTTCTGACGTGTGTTTACAGATGTTCAATGAGGGGCACCTTCATCTTTCAGCTCCAGTTTTCGTTATTTGATGTATATCCAGATTTAATGATGGTTTAATAAATGATTTGAATTGAAATAATGATTAAATTGTTAATAAGCAGATTGCATCAATTATTTTTTATGCACTAAAAACATAAACAAATAAATAATATTTTCCCACTTTGCTTTGTCTTACAAGACTGTGAACTTGATACTTTATGGAATTTTTGGTCTTTTTTAACAATGTTGCATTTATTCATCCAGAATTCCCACATGAAGCATTTTCTTCCTAATTTCAATAGAAAATTTTGTCTGCATAAAAATTAAAACAAAATTCCAAGTTGTTGGATAACTGAAAAAAATGTACCTGTGGCCCAGATACCCAGAAGCCAGTCAAGAGTTTGACTCTGTTTTCCTGATTTTGCTCCTAGATGCGCTGCTATGTAATTAGCACTTTCTAAAAAAGTACATTACGTTGTCTTTTAGCCTGTGGACTGATTCCAGCCTCATCATCTTAGTCCACATCTTCCTCAAAAGTCTTGCTGATGGTGGCATTGTCTGTCCTTCATCTTAGATAAAAATCAACCAAAGCTTCATGTACTGGAGTGTTGTTGAAACTTCAGAAATGTTCAAGACAAACATCTTTAAAAATCATATACGCACAGGCTAAATGAAAATGGGATAAACAGGATAAAACATAAATATAGCAAAGACAATATATATTTTTTAATTAATATGATTAATTTCACCAGAGCAAATAAATAAGCTAAAATAAACAAAGTGTAATAACAAAGCTCTGTTTAGTACATATTCTATGAATTTTTCACAGAATTGAATTAGTGCTATTTGATTTCATTTGTTGATCAGCAGCAGTCAAGCCAAGCCAACTTTATTTATAAAAGCACTTTAAAACAGTAAGTACCAACCAAAGTGCTGAACAGTAGCAATTCTAAGAATATACAAAACATTTAAAAATACATAAAATAAATGTAAAAGCAAACAATGTAAAAAAAAAAAAAAAGACCACAGCTAAAAAAAATAATGAAAACAAGATAAAAATATATAAATACCTAAAATAATATTAAAATAATAAAATCAACTCTCACGCTGGGTCAAAGGCCAAAGAGAAGAAATGGGTTTTAAGCAGAGATTAATAAATGGACCGTGAGGAGGCCCGTCTAGCGTTCAATGGCAGTAAGTTCAACAACCGAGGAGCTGCCACTGCAAAAGCTCCGTCCCTCCTGAGCTTACATCCTCGCACATCCAAGAGCAGCTGGTCTGCTGACCTTCGTCACCGGGAGGGGGAGTGGACATGCAAAAAAACAAATAAAAGAATTTTAAAATGAACCCTAAAAAGAGCAGGCAGCCAGTGCAGTAAAGCTAAAACAGGGGAAATGTGCTCTCTCTTCCGTGTACCTGTAAAAGACGTGCAGCAGCGTTTTGCACCAGCTGGAGGCCAGATAAAGATGACTGGGAAGACCAACATAAAGTGAGTTGCAGTAATCCAGCCGGGTTGTGATGAAAGCATGAATCACTGTCTCAAACTTGTTAAATATGTTGGTACAAAGTCCTGAAGCCTTTAAGTTATTTTTTTAAAATAAAAATATAAACTCCAACTTTAAAAATGTGTTTGTTGCTTCTCTTTTTCTTGTCACTTTAAAATGAATATTTGGGGGTGTAAGCCAAGTTTTATGTAGGTATGTTTCACTTTAATTGAGCATCTGTGTCAATCCAGATGTAATAACAGCAAACCAACAGTCTGAAGCTGTGCTGGGTGTAGTTCATTTTACAGGTATTGCACAGACCTGAGTTAATGTTACCACAGTTCATTCTGAGGGGGGTGGAGTGTCATGAGAGTTCATCCAATATTTTTCCGAATATTTCACTCAGAACCAAAGAAAAGCTCAGCAGGATTTATCCCCATTTAAATGTCCACAATGTTACAAATGGCTGCTGAAACAGGAAGTCTGGGGATCTTCATCATCAGGATTCGTCATGTTGGGAGCAAAAATATCTCTGCAAACCCCTATATGCTGTTTCAGATTTTGCTGCTCATGGAGTCAGTTCTACTTCATGACTGATGCTCGGTGAATCCTGAGCGCTGACATGTCCTTTTTTTTTCTCCCTCAGCTCTGGGCTTGTGTCTCAGCGGCTGTCGAAGTTTTTCCCAGCTGGCGGAGTTACCAGAGACCCATCAGATACTGAGGCAGACCTGCAGAGACTACGCAGACAGAGAGCTGATCCCCATCGCTGCAAAGCTCGACAAGGAGCACGCATACCCAGCCAAACAGGTACCCAGCACCTACAGCGGTGATGCGTCTCAGTATCCGCTGCATCTCTGACTAGATTTAAACACCTTCTCAGTATTTAGAAATATGTAGGTATACTCTGATATGTTGATGCTATCCATGCCTGAAAGTAAATAAAAATAGTGGGACAATATTAATAAAAGTTCAAGTGGCGTTTTCCGTACCACCGGTGAGAGGCTCTGACAGTATTTGACATTTTTTTATTGTTTTTTACGATTCTTTACGGCTTTTAATTATTTTTACCAGTATCATAGCTTTTATTGAAGCCGTTTTAAAATTTTACTCCTGGAACCCGTGTCTCTAGACACCGGTAGAGACTAAATGCCTCCGTTGCTGTCTACCGCGGACGACCTGGAACATTCTAACACTGACAGGCAGATCACTGACCTCAAAGAGGACATCTGTAAACTCTCTGATGAACTCAGGTCCAAGAACGAACTGCTTGATAGCCTGCTGGACTTGGCCCACCAGCAACGCTCAATGCATACTGCCTCACTGAAGGCGGCTCTCCAGGACACGGTACCCTGGGATCAGAATACATCGCCTCGGCCTCTGAGCTCAACACCCAAAAGCCCGCTCTGGTCCGAAGTTGTTTGCCGTAGGAAGAGGTCCTCGGACTGTGGCAACCTTGTCCTGTCAAACAGCTTTAACGCCCTATCAGTACCTGTGTCCAGCGGGGGGTTAACCACCATGTCATCCAGCTGTGATCCAGAGGCCGCCCGAGGTGGGGACTTGACATTGAAATCAAAGTTTTATCCCTTCAGGAGTTCTGAGGTCAACAAAAGCTAGCTTAGATATTAGTTAGATATTAATTAATCTGGGTCTCAAAGCTTGGATCCTCATTAAGGCCCATTTATGCTCGACGCAGAAGACGGATACGCAGACGGACGGACAGTCTTGCCTGTGTCCTGTGTCGGTTGTGCACATAATTTGGTTAGTTTTTTTTAGTCTTTTACTGATCCTAGCTATTCATCACTTGACGCAGAAGATGGAGCAATACCGCTGGAAATCGCGGGGGCAGTGCTGAGCAGAAAAGCTTACATGCAACCAGGGGGAAAAAAAACAAACCAGAGAAGAAGAAACTGTCGAAATTGCGCAACCTTTTGAAGAAAGACTGTATGCGAGTGTTTAGGGTGTGTTGCTGACACATTACTGCTGCTAACCGGTGTCTGAAACCGACGTCGGATCATTGGAGTGAACTCTGAACTCACTAGTGGAGGAATTGACTTCATAACCATGGCAACGTAAAAGATGCATGGACGTATGAGGACGGGGATGTATGACAACGTTTAAAACAAACGGCCCTATTTAGCAATGTGAGGGAGCATAAATGGGTCTTTAAAGACTCCCAGACTCCTGACAGTCTTTCACATTGTCTGCTTGGAAGCTAAGATCAGTGGTATTGGCAGGGAAATGGTCAGAGGGTCCAAAAAGAGACAGAGCAGCGGAACGATCTAAAAAGAACATGATGAGTTAAAAGATCGGAGAGATAAGAAAAGGCCCAAACTGCTAAAAGGCTTAAAAACAATAAAATCTTAAGATCAGTTCGTAAACAAACAAGGAGCCAATGAAATGAAGCCAGAACTGGTGTGATGTGGCCTCTCTATTGAGTGCCAGTTAACATCCGGGCCGCGGTATTTTGGACCAACTGCAGACGAGACAGAAGGAACTGATTCACACCCGAGTAGAGGCTGGTGCATTAGTCAAGACTTGAAAAAAATAGATGCATGAATCATTGATTTTCTGGCTAGCGTGGCAGTCTGGAGGCTTAAACAACATGGCTTTTAGACTGAGAAAGTTTCAGCCCAATAGGAGCATCCACTAAATGTTTAGTCTTAAATGTTGCTTCATGACAGATTGCAAGGAACTTTAGAGTTTCAGCATCTCCAGAGCAGAACAGGGAGTCTGGGAAAATCTATAGAAATCTTTAGGCCAAAGACACACACCCCTGTTGGATGATCATGGCCTGAGAGGCCTCGAGCAGCACTGCAGGAGAACCTGTCATGTCTGTTTAATCAATGGACCTTGGAGAATCATTTTCAAGTCCTATATCAACTATGTGCAGCTTCAATAATCCCAAACAGATTTATAGCTGTTGCAGGCTAAAATAAGTGAAACACAAACCTGTAAATGTTTGTTTGATTGTCCAGATCCATGAGTTGGGGGCGATGGGGGTGATGGCCATGGAGGTCCCAGAGGAGCTGGGTGGAGCAGGGATGGACTACCTGGCCTACAGCGTGGCTGTGGAGGAGATCAGCAGAGGCTGCGCCAGCACCGGTGTGGTGGTCTCTGTGAACAATGTGGGTGCAGTGTGAACACTGATAGTACTGCTTTGAAGTGCAGGTGTGTTAACGGCCTGTTTTGTCTCTGTGGTTCAGTCTCTCTACATCGGACCCATACTGAAGTTTGGCTCAGAAGAACAGAAAAAACAGTGGATTCCCCCGTTTACCACCGGAGAGATGGTGGGCTGCTTCGCCCTTAGTGAGCCAGGTAACTGAGCCTCCTTATTTCATTTTATTTTTCATTTTGATCACTTCTGGCTTCTGATAATGAGTTTCTGCCCATACACAGGACAATTTATGTAATATATTTAAATAATTTATTAAGCATTTTATCATAATAGTAAGTTAATCACAGTGAAAAGTTTATTTTAATATGTAGTAAAGAGTTTTGTTAAAGTAACGTCAGCGTATGTGAACAGTGACGACTTTCAGGCTCAGATTTGATCCCCGTTGTGTATTTTGTTCTACTCTTCACTTACAGAATGAAAAAAGTGCCACAAAGAAACATTAAATCTGTACAATAATAAGAAAATATACAAATAAGTAAATGTGGAAATAAACACAAGAAAATAAAAGAAGCATATACATTTATTCTAACCTTTTTTAAATTTATTAGTATTTTTAAACATATTTTGTCTTGCTTACAAATAGTCAAGCTTTAATTTGCTTTTTTAATTTTGATTTAAAAATAATTTTATGCATTTATTTTTATTTTTTTAATATGCTCATCTTTACATGTCTCTCTGCGTTATTACAGCCAGATAGTCATTACCATTTCTTCTAGCTTCAGCTCTGAGCCAGCCAAACACTCCTGGGGTGACGGCAGACTTTACGTTTGTGGTTGTTTCCTTTATAAAACTGCCAGTTAAACAACATTTTACCTCATATTAACATCTTCTGTTGCACCACATCCAGTAGCCACTTTTCTACAAGTGGCAACTAATAGATGCTAAACTTAGTCCTTACGTGTTTATAACAACCATATTTTTAAGTACAAAGATGTTATTCTACTGCTTTTTTAAACAGGATTATATCATTTAAATTCCAGGTAATGGCAGCGATGCGGGTGCAGCCTCCACCATGGCTCGTCAGGAGGGGGACCACTGGGTGCTGAATGGAACCAAAGCCTGGATCACCAACAGCTGGGACGCCTCGGCCACCGTCGTCTTCGCCACCACAGACAAGAAGCTCAAGCACAAGGCAGGAGGCGGCACTGAAGTAGTTTTTAATGTAGTTTCATACCCTCTAACTGCTCTCTGTCCTCCATGTCTGCAGGGTATCAGCGCCTTCCTGGTCCCTATGCCACACCCGGGACTTTCTCTGGGCAAAAAGGAGGACAAGTTGGGCATCAGAGCCTCGTCCACTTCTAACATCATCCTTGAGGACTGCAGGATACCGCTGGACAACATGCTGGGGCCCCGCGGTGCAGGATTCAAAATCGCGATGGTATTTTTAAACATCCTCACAGTGACAAAAAATCTTCTACTGAGCCCAAAATTCAGCCTAAACAGCTTATCTTCAAATTAGGGCCAGCTGGTTTGTCCATGCAACTTACAGAGAGATTAATATCCATCAGTCTAAGAGAAAAGATACAAGCATTGGATGAATATGGCGGATGGTCTTTGTGGAAAACTTCTTAAGTACAACAAATTTAAGGAGATTCGTGAGAGGATATTGGTGAATAAGTCTCAAAGTCCTTTTCTGTCAGAAGAGTTGACCAGCAGGTTGTTTTCTGTATTTTAAAAAGTTGTCTAAATGGTTTAAATTCATTCAGCTTGTATGCATATCACCAATCCACACTTCATTCCTAGTAAGGCCTAAATTAAAATGTTAGTCAAGTTTTCTGTCTTTATGTGGCACCACACACTGGTGCTTTAAGTTTTTGTTCCTGGTTTATAGCACAATAGGAAACTGTTATTTAACAGTTACATTAAAGACACCAATTATTTCCTCCAGTTAGTACAAGACTATGAAAGGTTCATATTTCCTTGCATCAGTTCAGGCTGACGGATGATCTTTTTCCTGCAGCAAACCCTGGACAGCGGCCGGATTGGCATTGCAGCTCAGGCTCTGGGCATCGCTCAGGCGTCTCTGGACTGCGCCGCCGACTACTCTCACAAACGTACGGCCTTTGGAGCGCCCATCGGCAAGCTGCAGGCCATTCAGGTAACACAGCCTGAATTTAAACTAGACACGTGTTTAATTTTCCATGAAAATGATGAGGTTTGCCCTTAATTTAGTCAGGGATTATTCACATTCAGCGTATTTGAAATATGCTTTTTAAGATAGTTTCAACTGGAAAAATGACTTTTTAATTTACAAATTTTAGTAAATCAGGAATTGATGGAATCGTTGTTCACATTTGTTGGTTAGGGCAGGGGTCGGCAACTTTTACTAATAAAAGAGCCATTTTTGTCTCTTGTCCCACCAAATAAACATAGTTTAGAGCATCAAAAAACATTTTGACTTAAAAGTAACTTGCAATAAACAAAAGTGGTACATTTTAGTGCTTTTTATGTGTCATATCAAAAGAAAATGGCGTACTTGCACACCTTCAGAGTTCATCTCTACACAACAACGCTGTCTGCTTGATATCATCTACAACGTTCATCTCATCACACATAACTGAGTCTGCTGGAGTGGATCAGTCGCTCAGTCCTGATGTTTGTTGTCATTTAAATGGACCTGATGATGGTTTTTACAACGAGAGACGTGTCTTTAATTTTTTTAATGCTTGGTTTTTAAGTCCAAGAACAGTTGTTACGATATTCAAATGAATAATTCTTTTGTTTAGTCTCTGTTCCTTTCTTTCTGAAATGACGTGTTTTTTTGCTCATCTCAAGCTGTGTACTGTTCAGTAAATACTGAGGATTCTGGAAATTAGTTGCACATGTTTTTTTTTCTTTGCTAATTTGTTGAGTGAGCCAGCATTGTTGGCAATGTAAATGAATCTGCTCTTGCAGAATTATTCTCTGTTTTTCCCTTAGAACCAGGGCAGAACAGCTCACAGGTTGCACTCCTGGGTTAGAAATATTCTACGGGAGTAAAAGATCGAGAAATACAGCTTTAGTCATTTTCACTTGTACACTTAAGTCCTAGAGATAAAATTTCTAGAGATGTTATAGAAGGGTGACGTGCACATTTGTAACACTCTGGAGATCTATGTGTAATCTGTTTGATGGTTGAGTTTGTGGTCTTTCATTTTTTATTATTAATATTTAAATGCAAAAGTCCACAGCATTTGCTGCAGATATATTGAAGGAAATTTAAAACCAGACTCTTTGTAATATCTCTGGAAAGTCAGTGGGTGCTACAATGTTCAGATGTTGCTTGCTGCAAATCTTCTTGAGTCTTTACCAGCATTGTGTGATTCTGCACGCTGGGATGAGCTGCTGTTTTTTAACATGTACATGTTTTTGTGTTATTTCTATATAAAATTATATCATGTACATGGAAGCCAGAAAAGTGGGGATTTCCAGTAACTTCAGTTTGTTTCTGTTTTCTTCCCATCGTGCAGTTCAAGCTGGCCGACATGGCTGTGGCGATAGAGAGCGCTCGCCTGCTCACCTGGAAGGCTTCTCTTCTTCGAGATTCAAAGAAACCCTTCACAAAGGTACACATTCCCCCTCAGATTTTAGGTTTACATTTCCTGTAGGATGACAGCGGTCAAACTCTGCTCCTGTTTTCCTGCAGGAAGCAGCGATGGCTAAACTAACGGCGTCTGAAGCCGCCACTTTCTGTGCACATCAGGTAAGAAACGAGCGATGGCAAGAACTAAGCCTTAAAAGTACCTTTTAGTTCCTTAAGAGATCCTAAGGACAAAAATGTCACCTTGTCAAAAACTGCTAAAAAATGTTATATAGGCCTAATATACATATATTATATACATAATAAATAATTATTTTTTGTTTTAATCCTTTAAAGGCATTTTTTTTCTCATTTTTTTCTTTTTTTTTTTACAGAAAAAACAAAACTAAAACAATTACTGTAAAAAACATTTCAATGAGAATTTGCTTGTCATTATTATTATAATTAGGTCAATCACTGACCCTGGTATAAGTCAATCATTTATAGCAACATAGATTTCCATGCATTATTTAATAAATTATATGCTTTAGTTTTTTTTCGTTTTTTTATTGATTCACACATTTTATCCTAAAGATAGAAAATGTCAGTTTTGCAAAAACTTATTAAAAAATGTGTATTAATTTTAAATGAGAATGTCTTTTTAAACAATTCAGCCTGAAAAATACATATAAATAATAATTATTATAACCCTGGCCAGTTTTTTTGCAAAGCTCTTTTTTTTTTAATGGAAAAAGAAAATCAAAAAATTTTCTAAAATGCTTTTCTTGCTTAGAATATGAAAAAAAATGGCACGATCTGATGGTCAAATAGAAAACTTTTAAATAAATACTACTTGTCCAATATGAAAGAATTGACATAACATAAAAGAATGTGTTTGTTTATGTTAAGATAAATGTTGCATCAAAATTACTTTTACATTGGAGGCATTTTTTGTTCTTAGCTTAAATGTGTAAGTTTTTGTGCCATTTTAAGCTATTTCAAGGAACTGACCTTCAAATTCTAAAATCATCTACCAAAAAATAAATGGTTAGGAGAAATTCAAGCTATATTAAATTAACTCAGTCCACAGGGCATGTATGCGGGATTTCTTATTGGTTCATGTAAGCAAACACTTACTATGAAAATGTTCTCTTCAGGCCATCCAGATCCTGGGAGGGATGGGTTTCGTGACAGACATGCCCGCTGAGAGGCACTACCGCGATGCTCGCATTACAGAGATCTACGAAGGAACCAGTGAAATCCAGAGACTGGTTATCGCTGGCCAGATACTGAAGGAATACCAGTTATAGACATGTTTTTATCTGCAGTACGGACATTTAACCTCAGATCTGTCATCAGATAAGGCGACTTCATCAGACTTCAGCACATCTACAGCCTGCAGTTTTAACCTTTTTTTTTAATTAATTTTGTAACAAGCCTTTAAAACCTGCAATGGATTGCCGACCTGTCCAGGGTGTATCCTGCCTCTCGCCTGCTAATTGCTGGGATAGACTCCAGCTTCCCTGCAACCCAAACTGGACTAAGCGTTGTTGGATAGATGAAAGTCTTTAAATCGATTTGGGGTTAGAGGTGAGAAGTTCTTTTTACCCTCCACTGTCTCACATCTTCAGGAAATTCAGGAAAGGGTTTAAACTCACTGTAAACTACAAAAACTGAAGTCTGAAAAAGTGCAACTTGCAGGGTAATAAAAATATGTCTAAAGAAAACCTTCGAGAGGTGTGGAGAACTACTACCACTGTAAAATATTACAACATTTTTTCACTGCCGAGCGAGAAATAAAAAGAAATGAGGGCTGAATGAGACTAGCTGGTGTAAATCAACCTGAGATCAGGCTGATAAATGTACACAGACACATGCAAATGCATTTATATATTCAGTGAAAATGATTGAAAAACAAGTGATTTGAATAAGATCGGCCTGTAGATCCCCTGCTGGCCAGAAGTCATCCTGCACACTTCAATAGTTGATTTTTCTTACAGCTTAAATCATCATGTGCCAACACCGCTCAGCTTCAGTAAGAAATTATAAGATTTAAGTTTTTTTTAGTAAAAGAATTTCCCTGTTTAAGTGTTATTCATTGGTTTGGTTAAACTATTTGTGCTCTACAGCCTCAGTCTCCATTTTCTGTTTGTGCCTGTCATTAGGAGGATCAACCACCAGAGGGCGACATAGTGCCTTCATGTTGACCCAGTTTTGTCTCCTTACATACTGTCTGGTGGTGTATTCACTGCACCGTGGCAACACTCAGGCTCATCACAGTGACCGCAGATTAAGCAGATTATTTGCTAAGATGAAGATTATTCTGGGTTCTGTACATTTTTTTGTAGAATTTTAGAGGCTATGTGATGAAAAACAATGTGTCTGCTTCACACACCTCTTGTGCCTCAATATCTTGTACATATTTAATGTAATTTATTGTGTGCAAATGATAATAAAAACGTGATTGCAACACTATGTTATGCAGGGAATTTGTGGATTTTATAGCAACCTCAAAGCCTGGTCATGAGCAACTCTGCCTTCAGCAGATTCGGATTTGTGCCTTGATGGCCACAGAAAACAGTCTGTAAAAGAAAGTGTCCTCCTTTAAATCTAAGGTTTTATGTATCAGGATATAATAAGAATTATTTGTTACTCGCTAGGTCTTTAGATTCTGGTAAACCATTTAGATTAGGTACATTTATTCTCAAATAAACCACAACACAATATATTACACTGTCATTAATTATTTAACAAACTTAGAAATTAAGAGAAAAAAGTAAGGGGTTCCTTTGTGATATGATCACTCTTTCACATGGTTGTGGAGCAATTTTGATCCACTTGTTTTTCCAGTGTTACTTCAGGTAATTAAGTTTTCTGCACAGCCCTTCGAAGTTCCCACCGTAGCATATTAGGTCTGGTTGTATCTCTGCTGCTGTGTTTGGGATCATTGTCCTGTTGCATGAACCATTTTCAGCCAAACTAGCTGTCAGACCGATTGCCTCACATTTAACTCTAGAATATGTTGGTATCCAGAGGAGTTCATGGTCCATTCAATGACTGCAAGGTGTCCAGGTCCTGTGGCTGCAGAACAAACCCAGACCATCATTCCTCCACCACCATCCTTGACAGTTGGAATGAGGTGTTTGTGCTGATATGCTGTTTGTTTTTCTCCAAACATTTCTACTTTGGTTTGGTTTCTCCAAAGGACATTGTTCCAAAAGTCTTGCTGTTTTTCCAGATGTGACTTTGCAAACTTAAGTGATGCCGCCATATTGTTTTTAGAAGATGTTTTCTCCGTCGACACTTCCAAACAAGACACACTTGATGTGCTTTTCTTTTCTTTTTTTCAGACAGTACTGTCATGAACTGTAACATTTAACATGCTAACCGTGGCCTGGAGCGTCTATAATGTAGCTCTTAGTTTTTTGTGGTTTCTCTGAGCGTTTCTCTGATCTTGGGCTAAACTTGCTGGGATGTCCACTCCTGGGAAGATTGTCAGCTGTTTTGAATGTTTTCCAGTTGTGGATAAGCTTTCTTTCTGTAGAATTAGGACCACAAACAGTTTGGGAATGGCTTTATAATCCTCCCTAGGTTCAGAATGATGAGCAGCAACAATTCTGTAAGATCGTTGCTGATTGTGTTCACGCACACACCTGAATACTGCTGAGCAGAACAAACAACCCCTAGTTCCAGGTCTTATGGAAGTAGTATGGATGGGTTTTTGAGCTCGTGTTTACCTCAATGAAGACCTGGTAAGGACCAGATGAAGTTTTTTTTTTTGTTTGTTTTTATTATGTCTGAAAACATAAATCCTTAGACCTAAAGGAGTTTCGGCTTTCATATGACTGAATGTGAAAAAAGTGTTGGGCAGTAATCTTTGCCTCATTTGGCTTCATTCACTGCATTAAATTTTACACTGTTTGGTTTAAACACTTGTAACTTGTTTTTAAGGTGACTTGAAATAATCGGGCAGGAGGGGATTTTTTCTGTTTAGTTTGAACCCTGAATGGTTTCCAGTCTGTTGGATCTGATTGTGTTTACTTTGTCCCAAACAAAAACCCACAAATACACCAGCCTCACTATGAAATGACTCCGGATCTTCCTTACTTCCTTACACTTACTGTGTTCATGAGTGCAAATCACAACCCACTTTGTGTGAATTGTGTGTGCGTGTGCATACTCTTCCGCTCTGCTGATCCACATGAGGACGCTGATTGCTGGACTGGTCCAGATCTGGGCCAATCTTCCTGACACTGGAGTTGCTGACTGCTGATTGTGCTGGTCCAGCCGATAATTGGGTGCATTGTTTGAAGCAGCTCGTTTAATGCTCCATCAGGGCGGGTCAAACAATTATCTGATTTTTTCTTTTTCTTTTTTTTTAAGCATCATTTAATGCATCTTTTTTCTTAATTTCATATGGTATTATCAGAGGATCTGGGTTATTTCTAGACTTTATGTAAAATCCGTGTTTTGTACATCATGAGCTCCAACTGGCACCTTCTCTCATATTAAAGAAATTGATTGCAATATTTGTACAAACTAATCAAATACACACACCTGCTGTTGAAATCTGTCATGCTAATCTACACAATCTCAGTTCTTTTCTTAATTTTTTCTCTTTTCATTCATCACACCTGGAGGTTTATGGATATTGAATTGTATCTTTGCAGCTGTATTTTTACTGGAACACAACTCAGTCTTGCCTTTAAAGGCAAGTTTCAAGTTATTTTCCAACCCATTTTCACTGCAAACACAGACTGATTTTTAGCCAAGAACCCCTTAGGTCAAGCCTTTTAGTAATCTATTTGCACATTTATAAATTATTCCTCACATATCTCTGTCCATTCTTGACCATGCTGGGACCAATGTCACCAGATATCTGCCTTGCTTGGTCCTTTAATACCTTCTACATTACAGCAGTTGCTTTTTCTGCCAGCAGGCAGTGATCATTCAACTATTAGTTCTCCTAAGGTTAGATTGACAACTATAAGTTAATGTTGAGAGAATTTTTTCCTATAATGTTATACAGAGGTTGAGAAGTATAGATATGCTGGACCAGCACAGTTGTTTAAATATTTGGTAGTGAAAACATAACTCAGACTAAAGAAGTGCTCTGATTATTCAGACAATGAGAAATATGCTAGAGAGCATAAAAACTGGACTCTGGAGCAATGGAAGAAGATCATGTGGTCTGATGAGTCCAGATTTACCCTGTTCCAGAGTGAAGGGAGCATCAGCATAAGATGAGAGGAGGATGAAGTGATGCAGCCATCATGCCTACTGGATGAGCCTGTGGGGGCAGTCCATGATCTAGCGTTGAACACTTAAAAATGACCCATAACAGTGTCCTCTCAAGTACTGCTCCTGCAGTAGAGAAATAAAACACTGTTATGAAGCCACAGAGTAAAGAAGAAAAAGGTTGGTTGGAAGATTAAAGTGTCAGTTACACGAGTTTACACCTAAATCTGGTTACATAGACCTAATAATACTTTGCTAAAATACTTGTGTTCGTCACTAAAATAAACAACCAAGCCATCATGATTAAGGCTAGAACAGTGTTTATATGACACAACCATCTCTGTAACGGATGCCATTTTCAAACTTCACTTTATTTCAACATAAAGACAAATTGAAAACAGGAAAACAAAACCAAAGGAGTATTACAAAAAGAAAAAAGAAAGAAAAAAGTCCTTCCAAAGGGAGTGGGAAGAAGCCAGCATTTATCCAATCCCGCCCTTTTGTCATACATCATTAACCACCTTAGATGTTTTACTGGAAGACATCCCTATAGCACAGAGAACCTCCCTGGTGATACATTTTTATTGGCTCAAACATGAATTAACTGTGAACATGAATCCAGTTCACTGTTTCTAACCAATGAGACCAGACAGGGCCCTTTGGGAGGGGACTTTAAAGAGATGGGAGCTAAAAACAAAGTGTAAAGCTCTAGTCTACAGAATGAGGTGAAATCAATTTATCTACAATTTATCTGCAAGTTTACTAAATGAAGCAGCCTTTTAGAATCTTGTTTAATTTGTAAAATTGAAAGTTTCCAACTAAATCTTATTCACTTAATTTTGGTTCTGCATAAATTATTTTATTTTACAGATTAAGTGTGCATTGATTTTTCTTTCTTCTTTTTAACAATGCTTATACTGCAAACCACTGGCTTCTGTTTAATCAGATCATCTTAAACCTTATAAATAAAACCAAACACCAGAATTCAGCAGAAAATATGAGAAAATAATCTACGGGACATAAAGTGATTTAATTTTTGTTATATATTTATTATCTGACAGTAGAGCCTCCAGATTCCAGTTTTCTATAGTCTTTAAAACTTAGTTGAAAATTTTCCTTTTCATTAATTAATATTACTTAATTGATTTATATAACCAATACATGCAAAGTAACTTATCTACTATATTTATCCAATATATAAAGAACAAAGGCAGACAGTTAAAGTGCAGTTTCTTCTGTGTTTATTAGAATAAAATTCTTTATCAAATAACAAGAAATAAAAAACACTGTACACATCCACTCATCCTTTGATCACAACATGAGTAACATCAGTCTGAAAAGGCTTCACTGAGGGAACAGACCAAAATCTTAAGAATGAGTCCACAAAACTGTTTACAGTGAAGCCTGTACAGAAACATAATAAAAGAACACACGTGGTACTAATCTCAGCCTCTCTTTAACGCACTCATCTAAACCTGAACAGCTGAATTTACTCCTGAGTTGCTGTGATGCTCTAAGCAGGGGTAAACTCCTTTAGGAGCATCAATAAATGCAAAACAACAAAACAAACAAAAAAAAAAAACTTAAATTCAGTTCAGTGACAGTTGCACGAATTTTTACAGTCATGCTCTTTGGTTCTTGTAATCACGAGCTTCTGATCCATCGGCGCGCAAAGAGGCGCAACAACTGTACAAATGCAAAAATAACGTCTCCAATTTCTAAGCGAACTCTCCGTTTTATACATAGTGCTTCTTGTCGAACTCTCCGTTGGCTGTGATCGACTTGGTGGGGCCGTATTTGATGCCATACGTCTCTCTGGCTCCGTGGGTTAAAGAACAGCACAGCAGGGTTCCTCCAAGCAGCAACAGCGCGGACGCGCCCCAGCCGGTGTAGATGGCCGCTCCGATCTCCCTTTTCCTAGACGAGGGCACCAGCGGGTCGTGGAAGTCCACGATGATGTTGTTGGCCATCCAGCAGAGTGGGACCAGCATGAACAGCCCGCTGATGATGTAGATCGCCCCCCCGGCGTTCACCACCTTCGCTTTCACCATCTCATCCTTGATGCAGTTGGTGCACTGCGCTCCGGTCACCGTCACCGCCAGCGCCACGATCCCCAACACAGCAGCGATGACCGTGAGGGCGCGCGCCATCTGCAGGTCTTGCGTCAGGGCCAGGACCGAGTCGTGGATTTTGCATTGCATCTGGCCGGTGCTTTGTACCACGCAGGACATCCACAGACCTTCCCAGATGTTCTGAGCCACCATGATGTTGGCGTCGATGAACGCGCTCACCGTCCACATGGGCAGCCCGCACGCGACAACGACCAGCAGCGTGCCCGTGGCGCACAGCGTCAGCCCCAAAAACTCCAAACACTCAGCAAGCATGGCTCCGCTCCTCAGTGCTGTGCTATTTCTTATATGATGTAAGATTAGGTGTCCTGCGCGCTGATCTCCGCTTTCAGCTGTCTGATCACCGAATCCGCGCGCTCTGAGTGCGGCTCTACCTTTATCACAGAAAAACCGACAAACTTTGGTCCAATCAGTAGCAAATGCATCCTCAAGACAGCCAATCAGAGTTGTGCAACAGCGTCATCTCACGCGCACAATTGCGTGAGTGTTTACTCTCACACGCAGCATGTGTGGAGCCCTTCCCGTAATTCAGAGCAGCCTCAGGCTCCAGGAAGCAGAAATGTGACTCTTTAAAAAAAATTGTGACATTTGCGAATATCCCGCTGCTCTTTTCGAGCAACTTGGACATAAGTTGTTCATTTCTACTTAAATCACTCTAGTGAACTGCACTCACCATCCACTTTATCAACTCCCCCAGTTTAACTGCTTGTTAATAAAATATCTAATCAGTCATTATCAGATAGACATGGTGAAGAAGACTTACTGAAACTCAAAAACTGAGCATCAGAGTGAGGAACAAAAGGGATTTAAGTGACTTGAACGTGGCATGGCTGTTGGTGGGAGTATTTACTGGGATTTTCACACACAACCATCTCTAGGGTTTACAGAGAATGCTATGAAGAAGAGAAAATATCCAGTGAGCAGCAGTTGTCTGGACCAGAATGTCTTGTTGATGTCAGAGATTAGAGGAGAATGGACAGAAAGGCATCAGGAAGTCAGATTAGCACTGGGTCCAACCAAGGTCTCCAGAATAGCATATATAAACACACAACACGTTCACACTTGAAGCAGATGGGCTACAGCAGCAGAAGACCACACCGGGTGCCTCCTGTCAGCTAAGAACAGGAAACTGAGGCTACAATTCACACACACTCACCAACACTGGACAATAGAAGATGGAGAAACGTTGCTGGTCTGATGAGTCTCTGTTGCAGTTCCATATTCAAAATTTGGCAGAAAAAAAAGCATTGATCCACCAAGCTGCTGGTGGTGTAATGGTGTGTGGGGTATTTTCTTGACCCACTTTGGGACCATAGAACCAACTATGCATGGCTTAACCACCATAGCCTACCTGGGTATTGGTACTCTTTTGGGATGTGGTGGAGATTCTCATCATTCATGTGTAGCCAACAAATCTGCAGCAACTGTGCCATGCTGTCATGTCAAAATCTAATCTCTAAAAAGAAAAAGAGGTTCCAACCCGAGGTATAACTAATAAAGTGGCTGGTGAGTAAATTTGAAAACGTAGTTGATAAAAGTGTTCCAGCACATTCAGAAATCCATTTGATCCAAAAATGAGTGCAGCAGATCTTCCAACCACATGTCCTTGTTTGCATCACATTCTATTATTTTGACCCATTTTCCTGCTTCAGGAATACTCAGAACTGCACAGGATGTACCAGGCAGAGGATGAGGAGACTTCCTTCATGCCTCCCTCCATTACTCCTCTGCTGAAAGACCTGCATCAACTCTCTTTTCATTTCTGAGGGTAAAAAGGGTTATGGGGTTTTGTTTTGACCTGGTTCTCATCAGCAGGACAAACAGCTCAGCTGAGCTGGCATCTACATTGTGTGCCGCTGGAGCACATGATTCTAAAGTCAAACATAACCATTTTTAGTTTACATGAGCTCTAATGAGACCACTGACAGATTAAGCAGCCTTGGTGACAAGCTGCGCTTTCAGTGAAGCAGCTACCAGATGTTGATCAGCTTCTGCATGTTTATGCTGTAGTTTTCAGTTTGTTACATACCTTAATTTAGAAAAGGAAAGTTATTGTAAGATAATGACTAAGCAAAAAGGTGCTGATTATTAACAGTGCTACAGTACAGTCTATATACCGTGTTATAAACTCTGGGATTAATAGAAGAGTCATGTATAAGATATTTTAAAGACGTAGGAAGTTCTGGTACTGATAGCTGCCCGTTTTCAATATTACTAAACAGTTTCATGACTGACAGATGACTTTAACACAGAAAAAATTGCTGATTTTTGTCCTATGTTGTAATCCTCTTTGTTTTTTTCTCCTATTTTTTGTCTTGTTTCAGCATTTTTTTTCTCCACCTCAGCATCTGTTTTCATATATTTCCTCACCTCCCTTCCTGCTCTGCTTCCTTTTTTTTTTCTGCTCTGCTTCTTAAAGTGGTGGATGTTTCCTTTAAAAAACTGCCCTTATTTATCATGCAAAGTATTCAAATAAAATTCTGTAATAGTTTTTCCTACACTTTTTTATAAATTCTGCATGAAAATTATACTTTGAATAGATTTTTAATAGCATTACATTTATTTTTTTATTTTTCTGCTTTCTAACACAAGATTCTGAACTTCTGTTTTCTTGCATTTAACAGAAAACGTGCTGAACACCAGTAACAATCTGGTAAAAATGAACCCAGTTTGTACAACTGTAAAGAAAATAAAGATACCCTAGGCTCTCATCGCCACATTAAGCACTTTGTGATTTAGACGGCCATAAAAACAAGAATGTTTGCTTTAAAAACATCTTTTTATTACTTTTAATCACTTACATGAAAATGCAGAAACCACAAGTTTGTTCACCAGGAAGTAGACACAATTTATTAAAAGTATGTTTTCCTCTGCAAACACACAACTGTTTCATCTTTAACCTCACAGAAAATGATCAGCCCGATCAGCTGACTGATCCCGATCAGCTGACTGATCCCGATCAGCTGACTGATCCCGATCAGCTGACTGATCCCGATCAGCGGAGAAACGCTTCTACAGATGAATTACCAATGACCCTTATTCAGTTTAGTTTAAAGGTAAAGTCTCCCTGTTGATATTTGATGCCTTTTGGAAGTGATTTTATGATTTTCTCAAAGTATTTTTCTCTTTTTTCTCTTGGTATCAAAAGGTCTGATTTTTCTTATCCAAGCTAGATAGTGTACAATAAATTGAGTCATAAAGTCATGATATTCCTTTAATGAGTGTTTCAAATTTACAGTCATGTGTAGAATAACAAATAGAGAAAATTTCATGTTAATTATCTGCAGTAAAAACAGCAGCAAAGTCCAGTTTTGGTTTCTTACAGAAATCTTTCTTTTACATGGACATGGCCTTGATGCCTCAAGCTGTCATGTTTCTATTGCTCAGTGGTGATGTGGTAAAGAGTTTTAATAATAAAAAATTATGTTACGTGATGTAATAATCTGGATTTTATTGAGTAAAACTACTAATTATTAAAATGGCTTCTTTTTTTTTTATTTTTGCCAATGACTTCAAATCCATTGTTCAAGATGATTCTGCATAATGATTTCAGAAAAATACAAAGCTTGTAAAGAACTGAAAATTTTCACCTGTCATATTTTTTTCATTATTTAGGGGATTATATTTCTAAAAGCACATCCAAGAAACATTTTTCCAGATCCATGTTAATGTGGAGCTTTTCTCTGATATAACCATAACATCAGTCGTCATTGAACCTGGAAGTCCATGGAAAGTTCGTGCCTGGATCTCATTGAGACCAGAATTTCCTCTCAAAGCTGTTGTTTGGAGATCTACAGCCTCCTGCTCTTCCTTTTAAGGGCACTCCATAGATTTATATGTCAGGGGATGATGGTGGTCCCATCATGAGTTTTTTTCCTTCATACCCATAGCAACCAAAGATTCAATGGTCTTTCTTCAGCATGCATGAGTGTTGTCTTCACTGCAGAAAATAAATCTCTTCCTTCAGTGACAGGAAATGGTCAGTAAGGAATTATAGGTAATTATCTGAGATAACTTTAACACTTTCAGCCACCCTAAAGGGACCTACCATCTAATTTCACATTATTTCAGCCCAAAAACATGACTCCATTACCACCTTGCTGATGCTGCAGCCTTGTTGGGACATGGTGGCCTTCCACCAACCATCCAGAACTTCATCCATCTGGACCATCCTGTCATGGTGCATGGAGGAAGCAGATCCCAAATGCAGGTTGAGACACAAGAGGCAGGTAGACACAGGGAACACAGGATTAATTAGGAAAACAAAGGTGCTGCACAGGCAGAAAAACCATAAAGTAACAACGTTAGCAAGAAGCAAACTACAAGGAACACGAGGAAGACACCGACGGCGATCTTGCAGTGAACTCATGAAACCAAAGGGCATATACTCACTGAGGTAAACTAAGTAAATGAGGAGCGGGTGAAGCAAATTGGCAAATGCAACCAGTTTGATGAACAGGAAGTGAGCTGAACAGAATACAGAAGGGGACAAACTTACAAAATATAACATGAAACAAGACAGGACTGAGACAAAACTAGAAACTAAGTTCAAAAACCAAAGAACTGGACCAAAGACCCCACCGGTGATGACATCCAGTGTAGCACGGCATTCATCAGAGAAATGAGCTGTTTGAAAATTAGTCTTCATGTATTTCAGCTCCCTTTGTGAGTATGGAGGCACAGATCCAGCTGCAAACAGATGCTTGCTTCTCATCATTGGCTTATAAATAGGTGCTCTCTAAATATGATGCATCTGCCTGACAAAGACTTTCCTGGATTTGCTCTCTGAATCACACTCAAATGTTTAAACAGTGCAATAATCTGACTTCAGTTTCATGAAATGTTACTTTTTTCAGTCCTTTCACCAGGAATTGGACTGTACCCTTTTTCATTTGCAGAAACGTCCTTCTTTTTCTCCAGACTGCATGGAAACTAACTTGCTTAATAATGTGAAACAACCTCCTTTAGGACAGGGGTCGGCAACTTTTACTAATAAAAGAGCCATTTTTGTCTCTTGTCCCACCAAATAAACATAGTTTAGAGCATCAAAAAACATTTTGACTTAAAAGTAACTTGCAATAAACAAAAGTGGTACATTTTAGTGCTTTTTATGTGTCATATCAAAAGAAAATGGCGTACTTGCACACCTTCAGAGTTCATCTCTACACAACAACGCTGTCTGCTCGATATCATCTACAACGTTCATCTCATCACACATAACTGAGTCTGCTGGAGTGGATCAGTCGCTCAGTCCTGATGTTTGTTGTCATTTAAATGGACCTGATGATGGTTTTTACAACGAGAGACGTGTCTTTAATTTTTTTAATGCTTGGTTTTTAAGTCCAAGAACAGTTGTTACGATATTCAAATGAATAATTCTTTTGTTTAGTCTCTGTTCCTTTCTTTCTGAAATGACGTGTTTTTTGCTCATCTCAAGCTGTGTACTGTTCAGTAAATACTGAGGATTCTGGAAATTAGTTGCACATGTTTTTTTTTCTTTGCTAATTTGTTGTGTGAGCCAGCATTGTTGGCAATGTAAATGAATCTGCTCTTGCAGAATTATTCTCTGTTTTTCCCTTAGAACCAGGGCAGAACAGCTCACAGGTTGCACTCCTGGGTTAGAAATATTCTACGGGGGTAAAAGATCGAGAAATACAGCTTTAGTCATTTTCACTTGTACGCGTAAGTCCTAGAGATAAAGTTTCTAGAGATGTTATAGAAGGGTGACGTGCACATTTGTAACACTCTGGAGATCTATGTGTAATCTGTTTGATGGTTGAGTTTGTGGTCTTTCATTTTTTATTATTAATATTTAAATGCAAAAGTCCACAGCATTTGCTGCAGATATATTGAAGGAAATTTAAAACCAGGCTCTTTGTAATATCTCTGGAAAGTCAGTGGGTGCGACAATGTTCAGATGTTGCTTGCTGCAAATCTTCTTGAGTCTTTACCAGCATTGTGTGATTCTGCACGCTGGGATGAGCTGCTGTTTTTTAACATGTACATGTTTTTGTGTTATTTCTATATAAAATTATATCATGTACATGGAAGCCAGAAAAGTGGGGATTTCCAGTAACTTCAGTTTGTTTCTGTTTTCTTCCCATCGTGCAGTTCAAGCTGGCCGACATGGCTGTGGCGATAGAGAGCGCTCGCCTGCTCACCTGGAAGGCTTCTCTTCTTCGAGATTCAAAGAAACCCTTCACAAAGGTACACATTCCCCCTCAGATTTTAGGTTTACATTTCCTGTAGGATGACAGCGGTCAAACTCTGCTCCTGTTTTCCTGCAGGAAGCAGCGATGGCTAAACTAGCGGCGTCTGAAGCCGCCACTTTCTGTGCACATCAGGTAAGAAACGAGCGATGGCAAGAACTAAGCCTTAAAAGTACCTTTTAGTTCCTTAAGAGATCCTAAGGACAAAAATGTCACCTTGTCAAAAACTGCTAAAAAATGTTATATAGGCCTAATATACATATATTATATACATAATAAATAATTATTTTTTGTTTTAATCCTTTAAAGGCATTTTTTTTCTCATTTTTTTCTTTTTCTTTACAGAAAAAACAAAACTAAAACAATTACTGTAAAAAACATTTCAATGAGAATTTGCTCGTCATTATTATTATAATTAGGTCAATCACTGACCCTGGTATAAGTCAATCATTTATAGCAACATAGATTTCCATGCATTATTTAATAAATTATATGCTTTAGTTTTTTTTCGTTTTTTTATTGATTCACACATTTTATCCTAAAGGACAGAAAATGTCAGTTTTGCAAAAACTTATTAAAAAATGTGTATTAATTTTAAATGAGAATGTTTTTTTAAACAATTCAGCCTGAAAAATACATATAAATAATAATTATTATAACCCTGGCCAGTTTTTTTGCAAAGCTCTTTTTTTTTAATGGGAAAAAAAACCAAAAATTTTTCTAAAATGTTTTTCTTGCTTAGAATATGAAAAAAATGGCACGATCTGATGGTCAAATAGAAAACTTTTAAATAAATACTACTTTTCCAATATGAAAGAATTGACATAACATAAAAGAATGTGTTTGTTTATGTCAATATAAATGTTGCATCAAAATTACTTTGACATTGGAGGCATTTTTTGTTCTTAGGCTTAAATGTGTAAGTTTTTGTGCCATTTTAAGCTATTTCAAGGAACTGACCTTCAAATTCTAAAATCATCTACCAAAAAATAAATGGTTAGGAGAAATTCAAGCTATATTAAATTAACTCAGTCCACAGGGCATGTATGCGGGATTTCTTATTGGTTCATGTAAGCAAACACTTACTATGAAAATGTTCTCTTCAGGCCATCCAGATCCTGGGAGGGATGGGTTTCGTGACAGACATGCCCGCTGAGAGGCACTACCGCGATGCTCGCATTACAGAGATCTACGAAGGAACCAGTGAAATCCAGAGACTGGTTATCGCTGGCCAGATACTGAAGGAATACCAGTTATAGACATGTTTTTATCTGCAGTACGGACATTTAACCTCAGATCTGTCATCAGATAAAGCGACTTCATCAGACTTCAGCACATCTACAGCCTGCAGTTTTAACCTTTTTTTAAATTAATTTTGTAACAAGCCTTTAAAACCTGCAATGGATTGCCGACCTGTCCAGGGTGTATCCTGCCTCTCGCCTGCTAATTGCTGGGATAGACTCCAGCTTCCCTGCAACCCAAATTGGACTAAGCGTTGTTGGATTGATGAAAGTCTTTAAATCGATTTGGGGTTAGAGGTGAGAAGTTCTTTTTACCCTCCACTGTCTCACATCTTCAGGAAATTCAGGAAAGGGTTTAAACTCACTGTAAACTACAAAAACTGAAGTCTAAAAAAGTGCAACTTGCAGGGTAATAAAAATATGTCTAAAGAAAACCTTCGAGAGGTGTGGAGAACTACTACTACTTTAAAATATTACAACATTGTTTCACTGCCGAGCGAGAAATAAAAAGAAATGAGGGCTGAATGAGACTAGCTGGTGTAAATCAACCTGAGATCAGGCTGATAAATGTACACAGACACATGCAAATGCATTTATATATTCAGTGAAAATGATTGAAAAACAAGTGATTTGAATAAGATCGGCCTGTAGATCCCCTGCTGGCCAGAAGTCATCCTGCACACTTCAATAGTTGATTTTCTTTACAGCTTAAATCATCATGTGCCAACACCGCTCAGCTTCAGTAAGAAATTATAAGATTTAAGTTTTTTTTAGTAAAAGAATTTCCCTGTTTAAGTGTTATTCATTGGTTTGGTTAAACTATTTGTGCTCTACAGCCTCAGTCTCCATTTTCTGTTTGTGCCTGTCATTAGGAGGATCAACCACCAGAGGGCGACATAGTGCCTTCATGTTGACCCAGTTTTGTCTCCTTACATACTGTCTGGTGGTGTATTCACTGCACCGTGGCAACACTCAGGCTCATCACAGTGACCGCAGATTAAGCAGATTATTTGCTAAGATGAAGATTATTCTGGGTTCTGTACATTTTTTTGTAGAATTTTAGAGGCTATGTGATGAAAAACAATGTGTCTGCTTCACACACCTCTTGTGCCTCAATATCTTGTACATATTTAATGTAATTTATTGTGTGCAAATGATAATAAAAACGTGATTGCAACACTATGTTATGCAGGGAATTTGTGGATTTTATAGCAACCTCAAAGCCTGGTCATGAGCAACTCTGCCTTCAGCAGATTCGGATTTGTGCCTTGATGGCCACAGAAAACAGTCTGTAAAAGAAAGTGTCCTCCTTTAAATCTAAGGTTTTATGTATCAGGATATAATAAGAATTATTTGTTACTCGCTAGGTCTTTAGATTCTGGTAAACCATTTAGATTAGGTACATTTATTCTCAAATAAACCACAACACAATATATTACACTGTCATTAATTATTTAACAAACTTAGAAATTAAGAGAAAAAAGTAAGGGGTTCCTTTGTGATATGATCACTCTTTCACATGGTTGTGGAGCAATTTTGATCCACTTGTTTTTCCAGTGTTACTTCAGGTAATTAAGTTTTCTGCACAGCCCTTCGAAGTTCCCACCGTAGCATATTAGGTCTGGTTGTATCTCTGCTGCTGTGTTTGGGATCATTGTCCTGTTGCATGAACCATTTTCAGCCAAACTAGCTGTCAGACCGATTGCCTCACATTTAACTCTAGAATATGTTGGTATCCAGAGGAGTTCATGGTCCATTCAATGACTGCAAGGTGTCCAGGTCCTGTGGCTGCAGAACAAACCCAGACCATCATTCCTCCACCACCATCCTTGACAGTTGGAATGAGGTGTTTGTGCTGATATGCTGTTTGTTTTTCTCCAAACATTTCTACTTTGGTTTGGTTTCTCCAAAGGACATTGTTCCAAAAGTCTTGCTGTTTTTCCAGATGTGACTTTGCAAACTTAAGTGATGCCGCCATATTGTTTTTAGAAGATGTTTTCTCCGTCGACACTTCCAAACAAGACACACTTGATGTGCTTTTCTTTTCTTTTTTTCAGACAGTACTGTCATGAACTGTAACATTTAACATGCTAACCGTGGCCTGGAGCGTCTATAATGTAGCTCTTAGTTTTTTGTGGTTTCTCTGAGCGTTTCTCTGATCTTGGGCTAAACTTGCTGGGATGTCCACTCCTGGGAAGATTGTCAGCTGTTTTGAATGTTTTCCAGTTGTGGATAAGCTTTCTTTCTGTAGAATTAGGACCACAAACAGTTTGGGAATGGCTTTATAATCCTCCCTAGGTTCAGAATGATGAGCAGCAACAATTCTGTAAGATCGTTGCTGATGTCTTTCCTACTTGGCACCTGAATACTGCTGAGCAGAACAAACAACCCCTAGTTCCAGGTCTTATGGAAGTAGTATGGATGGGTTTTTGAGCTCGTGTTTACCTCAATGAAGACCTGGTAAGGACCAGATGAAGTTTTTTTTTTTGTTTGTTTTTATTATGTCTGAAAACATAAATCCTTAGACCTAAAGGAGTTTCGGCTTTCATATGACTGAATGTGAAAAAAGTGTTGGGCAGTAATCTTTGCCTCATTTGGCTTCATTCACTGCATTAAATTTTACACTGTTTGGTTTAAACACTTGTAACTTGTTTTTAAGGTGACTTGAAATAATCGGGCAGGAGGGGATTTTTTCTGTTTAGTTTGAACCCTGAATGGTTTCCAGTCTGTTGGATCTGATTGTGTTTACTTTGTCCCAAACAAAAACCCACAAATACACCAGCCTCACTATGAAATGACTCCGGATCTTCCTTACTTCCTTACACTTACTGTGTTCATGAGTGCAAATCACAACCCACTTTGTGTGAATTGTGTGTGTGTGTGCATACTCTTCCGCTCTGCTGATCCACATGAGGACGCTGATTGCTGGACTGGTCCAGATCTGGGCCAATCTTCCTGACACTGGAGTTGCTGACTGCTGATTGTGGTGGTCCAGCCGATAATTGGGTGCATTGTTTGAAGCAGCTCGTTTAATGCTCCATCAGGGCGGGTCAAACAATTATCTGATTTTTTCTTTTTCTTTTTTTTTAAGCATCATTTAATGCATCTTTTTTCTTAATTTCATATGGTATTATCAGAGGATCTGGGTTATTTCTAGACTTTATGTAAAATCCGTGTTTTGTACATCATGAGCTCCAACTGGCACCTTCTCTCATATTAAAGAAATTGATTGCAATATTTGTACAAACTAATCAAATACACACACCTGCTGTTGAAATCTGTCATGCTAATCTACACAATCTCAGTTCTTTTCTTAATTTTTTCTCTTTTCATTCATCACACCTGGAGGTTTATGGATATTGAATTGTATCTTTGCAGCTGTATTTTTACTGGAACACAACTCAGTCTTGCCTTTAAAGGCAAGTTTCAAGTTATTTTCCAACCCATTTTCACTGCAAACACAGACTGATTTTTAGCCAAGAACCCCTTAGGTCAAGCCTTTTAGTAATCTATTTGCACATTTATAAATTATTCCTCACATATCTCTGTCCATTCTTGACCATGCTGGGACCAATGTCACCAGATATCTGCCTTGCTTGGTCCTTTAATACCTTCTACATTACAGCAGTTGCTTTTTCTGCCAGCAGGCAGTGATCATTCAACTATTAGTTCTCCTAAGGTTAGATTGACAACTATAAGTTAATGTTGAGAGAATTTTTTCCTATAATGTTATACAGAGGTTGAGAAGTATAGATATGCTGGACCAGCACAGTTGTTTAAATATTTGGTAGTGAAAACATAACTCAGACTAAAGAAGTGCTCTGATTATTCAGACAATGAGAAATATGCTAGAGAGCATAAAAACTGGACTCTGGAGCAATGGAAGAAGATCATGTGGTCTGATGAGTCCAGATTTACCCTGTTCCAGAGTGAAGGGAGCATCAGCATAAGATGAGAGGAGGATGAAGTGATGCAGCCATCATGCCTACTGGATGAGCCTGTGGGGGCAGTCCATGATCTAGCGCTGAACACTTAAAAATGACCCATAACAGTGTCCTCTCAAGTACTGCTCCTGCAGTAGAGAAATAAAACACTGTTATGAAGCCACAGAGTAAAGAAGAAAAAGGTTGGTTGGAAGATTAAAGTGTCAGTTACACGAGTTTACACCTAAATCTGGTTACATAGACCTAATAATACTTTGCTAAAATACTTGTGTTCGTCACTAAAATAAACAACCAAGCCATCATGATTAAGGCTAGAACAGTGTTTATATGACACAACCATCTCTGTAACGGATGCCATTTTCAAACTTCACTTTATTTCAACATAAAGACAAATTGAAAACAGGAAAACAAAACCAAAGGAGTATTACAAAAAAAAAAAAGAAAGAAAAAAGTCCTTCCAAAGGGAGTGGGAAGAATCCAGCATTTATCCAATCCCGCCCTTTTGTCATACATCATTAACCACCTTAGATGTTTTACTGGAAGACATCCCTATAGCACAGAGAACCTCCCTGGTGATACATTTTTATTGGCTCAAACATGAATTAACTGTGAACATGAATCCAGTTCACTGTTTCTAACCAATGAGACCAGACAGGGCCCTTTGGGAGGGGACTTTAAAGAGATGGGAGCTAAAAACAAAGTGTAAAGCTCTAGTCTACAGAATGAGGTGAAATCAATTTATCTACAATTTATCTGCAAGTTTACTAAATGAAGCAGCCTTTTAAATCTTATTCACTTAATTTTGGTTCTGCATAAATTATTTTATTTTACAGATTAAGTGTGCATTGATTTTTCTTTCTTCTTTTTAACAATGCTTATACTGCAAACCACTGGCTTCTGTTTAATCAGATCATCTTAAACCTTATAAATAAAACCAAACACCAGAATTCAGCAGAAAATATGAGAAAATAATCTACGGGACATAAAGTGATTTAATTTTTGTTATATATTTATTATCTGACAGTAGAGCCTCCAGATTCCAGTTTTCTATAGTCTTTAAAACTTAGTTGAAAAATTTCCTTTTCATTAATTAATATTACTTAATTGATTTATATAACCAATACATGCAAAGTAACTTATCTACTATATTTATCCAATATATAAAGAACAAAGGCAGACAGTTAAAGTGCAGTTTCTTCTGTGTTTATTAGAATAAAATTCTTTATCAAATAACAAGAAATAAAAAACACTGTACACATCCACTCATCCTTTGATCACAACATGAGTAACATCAGTCTGAAAAGGCTTCACTGAGGGAACAGACCAAAATCTTAAGAATGAGTGCACAAAACTGTTTACAGTGAAGCCTGTACAGAAACATAATAAAAGAACACACGTGGTACTAATCTCAGCCTCTCTTTAACGCACTCATCTAAACCTGAACAGCTGAATTTACTCCTGAGTTGCTGTGATGCTCTAAGCAGGGGTAAACTCCTTTAGGAGCATCAATAAATGCAAAAAAACAAAACAAACAAAAAAAAAACTTAAATTCAGTTCAGTGACAGTTGCACGAATTTTTACAGTCATGCTCTTTGGTTCTTGTAATCACGAGCTTCTGATCCATCGGCGCGCAAAGAGGCGCAACAACTGTACAAATGCAAAAATAACGTCTCCAATTTCTAAGCGAACTCTCCGTTTTATACATAGTGCTTCTTGTCGAACTCTCCGTTGGCTGTGATCGACTTGGTGGGGCCGTATTTGATGCCATACGTCTCTCTGGCTCCGTGGGTTAAAGAACAGCACAGCAGGGTTCCTCCAAGCAGCAACAGCGCGGACGCGCCCCAGCCGGTGTAGATGGCCGCTCCGATCTCCCTTTTCATAGACCAGGGCACCAGCGGGTCGTGGAAGTCCACGATGATGTTGTTGGCCATCCAGCAGAGTGGGACCAGCATGAACAGTCCGCTGATGATGTAGATCGCCCCCCCGGCGTTCACCACCTTCGCTTTCACCATCTCATCCTTGATGCAGTTGGTGCACTGCGCTCCGGTCACCGTCACCGCCAGCGCCACGATCCCCAACACAGCAGCGATGACCGTGAGGGCGCGCGCCGTCTGCAGGTCTTGCGTCAGGGCCAGGACCGAGTCGTGGATTTTGCATTGCATCTGGCCGGTGCTTTGCACCACGCAGGACATCCACAGACCTTCCCAGATGTTCTGAGCCACCATGATGTTGGCGTCGATGAACGCGTTCACCTTCCACATGGGCAGCCCGCACGCGACAACGACCAGCAGCGTGCCCGTGGCGCACAGCGTCAGCCCCAAAAACTCCAAACACTCAGCAAGCATGGCTCCGCTCCTCAGTGCTGTGCTATTTCTTATATGATGTAAGATTAGGTGTCCTGCGCGCTGATCTCCGCTTTCAGCTGTCTGATCACCGAATCCGCGCGCTCTGAGTGCGGCTCTACCTTTATCACAGAAAAACCGACAAACTTTGGTCCAATCAGTAGCAAATGCATCCTCAAGACAGCCAATCAGAGTTGTGCAACAGCGTCATCTCACGCGCACAATTGCGTGAGTGTTTACTCTCTCACACGCAGCATGTGTGGAGCCCTTCCCGTAATTCAGAGCAGCCTCAGGCTCCAGGAAGCAGAAATGTGACTCTTTAAAAAAAATTGTGACATTTGCGAATATCCCGCTGCTCTTTTCGAGCAACTTGGACATAAGTTGTTCATTTCTACTTAAATCACTCTAGTGAACTGCACTCACCATCCACTTTATCAACTCCCCCTGTTTAACTGCTTGTTAATAAAATATCTAATCAGTCATTATCAGATAGACATGGTGAAGAAGACTTACTGAAACTCAAAAACTGAGCATCAGAGTGAGGAACAAAAGGGATTTAAGTGACTTGAACATGGCATGGTTGTTGGTGGGAGTATTTACTGGGATTTTCACACACAACCATCTCTAGGGTTTACAGAGAATGCTATGAAGAAGAGAAAATATCCAGTGAGCAGCAGTTGTCTGGACCAGAATGTCCTGTTGATGTCAGAGATTAGAGGAGAATGGACAGAAAGGCATCAGGAAGTCAGATTAGCACTGGGTCCAACCAAGGTCTCCAGAATAGCATATATAAACACACAACACGTCCACACTTGAAGCAGATGGGCTACAGCAGCAGAAGACCACACCGGGTGCCTCCTGTCAGCTAAGAACAGGAAACTGAGGCTACAATTCACACACACTCACCAACACTGGACAATAGAAGATGGAGAAACGTTGCTGGTCTGATGAGTCTCTGTTGCAGTTCCATATTCAAAATTTGGCAGAAAAAAAAGCATTGATCCACCAAGCTGCTGGTGGTGTAATGGTGTGTGGGGTATTTTCTTGACCCACTTTGGGACCATAGAACCAACTATGCATGGCTTAACCACCATAGCCTACCTGGGTATTGGTACTCTTTTGGGATGTGGTGGAGATTCTCATCATTCATGTGTAGCCAACAAATCTGCAGCAACTGTGCCATGCTGTCATGTCAAAATCTAATCTCTAAAAAGAAAAAGAGGTTCCAACCCGAGGTATAACTAATAAAGTGGCTGGTGAGTAAATTTGAAAACTTAGTTGATAAAAGTGTTCCAGCACATTCAGAAATCCATTTGATCCAAAAATGAGTGCAGCAGATCTTCCAACCACATGTCCTTGTTTGCATCACATTCTATTATTTTGACCCATTTTCCTGCTTCAGGAATACTCAGAACTGCACAGGATGTACCAGGCAGAGGATGAGGAGACTTCCTTCATGCCTCCCTCCATTACTCCTCTGCTGAAAGACCTGCATCAACTCTCTTTTCATTTCTGAGGGTAAAAAGGGTTATGGGGTTTTGTTTTGACCTGGTTCTCATCAGCAGGACAAACAGCTCAGCTGAGCTGGCATCTACATTGTGTGCCGCTGGAGCACATGATTCTAAAGTCAAACATAACCATTTTTAGTTTACATGAGCTCTAATGAGACCACTGACAGATTAAGCAGCCTTGGTGACAAGCTGCGCTTTCAGTGAAGCAGCTACCAGATGTTGATCAGCTTCTGCATGTTTATGCTGTAGTTTTCAGTTTGATACATACCTTAATTTAGAAAAGGAAAGTTATTGTAAGATAATGACTAAGCAAAAAGGTGCTGATTATTAACAGTGCTACAGTACAGTCTATATACCGTGTTATAAACTCTGGGATTAATAGAAGAGTCATGTATAAGATATTTTAAAGACGTAGGAAGTTCTGGTACTGATAGCTGCCCGTTTTCAATATTACTAAACAGTTTCATGACTGACAGATGACTTTAACACAGAAAAAATTGCTGATTTTTGTCCTATGTTGTAATCCTCTTTGTTTTTTTCTCCTATTTTTTGTCTCATTTCAGCATTTTTTTTCTCCACCTCAGCATCGGTTTTCATATATTTCCTCACCTCCCTTCCTGCTCTGCCTCCTTTTTTTTTTTTTTTTTTTTTTCTGCTCTGCTTCTTAAAGTGGTGGATGTTTCCTTTAAAAAACTGCCCTTATTTATCATGCAGAGTATTCAAATAAAATTCTGTAATAGTTTTTCCTACACTTTTTTTATAAGTTCTGCATGAAAATTATACTTTGAATAGATTTTTAATAGCATTACATTTATTTTTTTATTTTTCTGCTTTCTAACACAAGATTCTGAACTTCTGTTTTCTTGCATTTAACAGAAAACGTGCTGAACACCAGTAACAATCTGGTAAAAATGAACCCAGTTTGTACAACTGTAAAGAAAATAAAGATACCCTAGGCTCTCATCGCCACATTAAGCACTTTGTGATTTAGACGGCCATAAAAACAAGAATGTTTGCTTTAAAAACATCTTTTTATTACTTTTAATCACTTACATGAAAATGCAGAAACCACAAGTTTGTTCACCAGGAAGTAGACACAATTTATTAAAAGTATGTTTTCCTCTGCAAACACACAACTGTTTCATCTTTAACCTCACAGAAAATGATCAGCCCAATCAGCTGACTGATCCCTATCAGCTGACTGATCCCGATCAGCGGAGAAATGCTTCTACAGATGAATTACTGATGCCCTCATTGTTCAAGTTAGGTTGTTTCAGGGACCCTTATTCAGTTTAGTTTAAAGGTAAAGTCTCCCTGTTGATATTTGATGCCTTTTGAAAGTGATTTTATGATTTTCTCAAAGTATTTTTCTCTTTTTTCTCTTGGTATCAAAAGGTCTGATTTTTCTTATCCAAGCTAGATAGTGTACAATAAATTGAGTCATAAAGTCATGATATTCCTTTAATGAGTGTTTCAAATTTACAGTCATGTGTAGAATAACAAATAGAGAAAATTTCATGTTAATTATCTGCAGTAAAAACAGCAGCAAAGTCCAGTTTTGGTTTCTTACAGAAATCTTTTTTTTACATGGACATGGCCTTGATGCCTCAAGCTGTCATGTTTCTATTGCTCAGTGGTGATGTGGTAAAGAGTTTTAATAATAAAAAATTATGTTACGTGATGTACGTAACGTAACGTACGTATACGTGATCTGGATTTTATTGAGTAAAACTACTAATTATTAAAATGGCTTTTTTTTTTTTAATTTTTGCCAATGACTTCAAATCCATTGTTCAAGATGATTCTGCATAATGATTTCAGAAAAATACAAAGCTTGTAAAGAACTGAAAATTTTCACCTGTCATATTTTTTTCATTATTTAGGGGATTATATTTCTAAAAGCACATCCAAGAAACATTTTTCCAGATCCATGTTAATGTGGAGCTTTTCTCTGATATAACCATAACATCAGTCGTCATTGAACCTGGAAGTCCATGGAAAGTTCGTGCCTGGATCTCATTGAGACCAGAATTTCCTCTCAAAGCTGTTGTTTGGAGATCTACAGCCTCCTGCTCTTCCTTTTAAGGGCGCTCCATAGATTTATATGTCAGGGGATGATGGTGGTCCCATCATGAGTTTTTTTCCTTCATACCCATAGCAGCCAAAGATTCAATGGTCTTTCTTCAGCATGCATGAGTGTTGTCTTGACTGCAGAAAATAAATCTCTTCCTTCAATGACAGGAAATGGTCAGTAAGGAATTATAGGTAATTATCTGAGATAACTTTAACACTTTCAGCCACCCTAAAGGGACCTACCATCTAATTTCACATTATTTCAGCCCAAAAACATGACTCCATTACCACCTTGCTGATGCTGCAGCCTTGTTGGGACATGGTGGCCTTCCACCAACCATCCAGAACTTCATCCATCTGGACCATCCTGTCATGGTGCATGGAGGAAGCAGATCCCAAATGCAGGTTGAGACACAAGAGGCAGGTAGACACAGGGAACACAGGAATAATTAGGAAAACAAAGGTGCTGCACAGGCAGAAAAACCATAAAGTAACAACGTTAGCAAGAAGCAAACTACAAGGAACACGAGGAAGACACCGACGGCAATCTTGCAGTGAACTCATGAAACCAAAGGGCATATACTCACTGAGGTAAACTAAGTAAATGAGGAGCGGGTGAAGCAAATTGGCAAATGCAACCAGTGTGATGAACAGGAAGTGAGCTGAACAGAATACAGAAGGGGACAAACCTACAAAATATAACATGAAACAAGACAGGACTGAGACAAAACTAGAAACTAAGTTCAAAAACCAAAGAACTGGACCAAAGACCCCACCGGTGATGACATCCAGTGTAGCACGGCATTCATCAGAGAAATGAACTGTTTGAAAATTAGTCTTCATGTATTTCAGCTCCCTTTGCGAGTATGGAGGCACAGATCCAGCTGCAAACAGATGCTTGCTTCTCATCATTGGCTTATAAATAGGTGCTCTTTAAATATCATGCATCTGCCTGACAAAGACTTTCCTGGATTTGCTCTGAATCACACTCAAATGTTTAAACAGTGCAATAATCTGACTTCAGTTTCATGAAATGTTACTTTTTTCAGTCCTCTCACCAGGAATTGGACTGTACCCTTTTTCATTTGCAGAAACATCCTTCTTTTTCCCCAGACTGCATGGAAACTAACTTGCTTAATAATGTGAAACAACCTCCTTCAGTAGTTTCCCTTTAATCAGAATCACCTGTGACACCTGTATGAGATTGTCGGTTATCTAACAAAACAAGAGAAACAACACAAGCTAAATCTAAAAGTAATGTTTCATTAACTGAAATCCTACGTGCAGAATAATTTGGATCACAGTGTACAATTGATCTTTCTGCTCTGATTGTACATCATGTTATCATTATATAGGAATATAAAAGGCTTATTTCTAAACTTCTAAACTTGTAGTTTTTACTGCTGAACATTCAAAATGTGAAGCAAAGCAGAGATCAGGTTTTATTTTCAGGTTCTAAACAAGATCATGGCCAAATTTCTCTCTTTCATCAGCTTGTTGGTGGAAAATGTGGTCAGTCTGAAAATAGTTTCCTAGATGTGGAAGTCAGTAATGTCAGTAATGTGTGTGTGACCACTTCCAATGTTTACAGCAGAGAGAGTGATGCGTGCTAATAGATGCTGGACCACACCTACTGTAATTACTCTGCTAATGTATGGACGCACAATCTTGATGTTTTAGTTGCAGAATTGCTTATTCAGTTTGAATCATAACGTGGCACACGAGGGGGAGATGTGGGACGGTTGTTTGTTGACTCATCCATCAGGACTCCATGGCAGATAAACAGAAACTGGGTGGAGGAAAAGCTGTGATGGCAAGATAATTAAGATCACTTGAGACATTACACCGGTGTTTGTGTTTATAAAAACAGATGCAGATTGCAGCTTTCAACACTTCTTCTATGTGAGGCGGCCATGTTGGATTTTAGGGCCATTGGTAAGATTTCTCTGACTTAACAGGTCACAAATCTGATCTTCGAGAAGCTGATGGAGGTGTTAACATCTACAATTTTGGTGTTATTTTCTATTAATATAATTGGAAGAACATGTTACTTAGACATTAATTGTACAATATTAATGGGAAATATAAAACCTGTATCCAGCTTCCTTCATGGATCATGTCAACACCCGGATTTTGTTCTTTTTCCGTCTTTCTGTTGTAGATCCGCTGCTGTGTTTGGGATCATTGTCCTGTTACATGACCCAGTTTTGGGCCAAGCCTTTGCTATTAGACAGATGGACTCAGATTTGACTTTAACCCTTTCATGCATATTGGCCACTACAGTGGACACCTATTGAAAAACTATTTTCTAGTATATGCATGGGTGCTGATGGTATTTATGTAAAAAAATCCATTTCGGTGGACATTAGAAAGTCATCCAATTCAGTGCCACTCGCAGCACAATAAAAAAAAAAAAACGGTTTTCCTGTTTTCCTCATGGATAAACAGGAAAAGAAAATGATGCAGCTTTATTTTGATAGGATATTTATATTATGTAAGTACAATAAAATATTGTTTTACAAGTATTCTTAAAAGATAAAAATACATAAATAGATAGATATAAATAAACCAGACAAAATAAAAAATAACATATTAATACATAAAGCATCATTGTACATATCTGTAGCAGTAAAATACTCCATGCGAAAAAATATTGCATTGTTTTTTTTTAATATTTACTTTTTATTGACATTCAGTAACCAGACATCAGCATGAGTGTCTTTTTTCAGAATAAAAATGTAACACACACACACACACACACACATAAAAAAAGAAAGGAAAAAAAAAAAACAGCATAATAAAGAATATTAATACAGTTGAAGTGCGATACGATTTTTGTGAAACATAAAACTATATTCAGGTTTTCATATAGTCCGGTCTGTGAGGTCGTACTGTCATGCAGGGTTCTGCGCGGGTCCAGTTTTACCAACCCACTCCCTCCTGAACCCCTTAGGATGATTACCAAACCCAACCCGTTGATGTGTAATCAACAACTCAACCCACAACCTGCACTTTAACATATTAAATAATTGTAAATACATCCCTGTCCCTCTTTTAACTGAATCTATTTTCTTTATTTCTTTAAGCTACAAAGCCACTGATCGTGTTATTGTTGTCTTTGATCATTCCAAAATTTTTTGCCACATGCCCAACTTTTCCTAATGAAGACGTTTTGTCCACAATATGGAACTCACCTCTGTCCTCCATTTTTATGCTTTTGGCTAGTTGCTACACCTGCTGTGTACTACACACTCTGCAGAACTTCACAATAAAGGTGACCTCGTCACCTGATAATTAAAACCCCTGTCATGTCCACAAAAATAAATATATAATAAGTAAAAAAATAAATAAAAATCCTATTATCACCTGTGACTCTGCCCGAACCCATACCCATGAAAGTTTATTTGTGTAAGTTTTACCTGCGAAACAGTGTTTTTGTGGGTTGCCTGTCGGGTACCCGACTCTGCTGTCATCTTGTCATCTTCGGTTTCTGGTCTTGTCTTTCAGTCATCCTGTTTTCTTTTTCCTTGATTTATTTTGTATATCCCCACGTGTATTCTGTTTACTTTACTATATCCTCTTTTTTGTCCTTGTATAGGTGGGTGATAGCAGTCTAGCAGTTCTGATAGGTCCTTTGGTGTTATTATTCCTGAGAAAATGGCACAGATATTTAAAATTTCAGATGAAAAGGTTAAAACTACTTTGGTATCCAGAGGAGTTCATGGTCCACTCAGTGACTGCAAGGTGTCCAAGTCCTGTGGCTGCAGAACAAGCCCAGATCATCAGGCTTCCACCACCGTGTTTGACAGAAGGTGTTTGTGCTGGTATGCTGTGTTTGGTTTTCTCCAAATGTGCTGATGTACATTATAACCAAACATCTCTGCTGTGGTCTGATTTGTCTGAAGGACATTCATCCAAAGTCTTGTGATTTCTGCAGGTGCTGCCATGTTCTTTTTAGAGAGAAGAGGCTTTCTCCTGCAAACCTTCCAAACAAGTAACATTTGTTCTGTCTTTTTCTAACTGGACTGTCATGATCATTTTTATGTGTAGAATGATGGACTCCAGATAGTTTAGAAATGACCTTTTAACACACTCAGAGTGATGGGCAAGAACAATCTGCCAAAACGTCTCCTTTTTACAGAGGTGTTCATTCTGATGAGGATCAGTTAATCAGCTGCATTTGCTAAGAAGCACCTGGCTGCTTAATACCAATGAAAGCAGTAAAAGTCGACTTTTATTTAATAATAATAATCATATTCAAGCTCCTTTATTTCCATTAGTTCTATTTACTTTTTCAGGACTTTGGTCAACCGTGTTGTGCTCTATAAATTATTTGGACTGGACTAAATTGGATTTAACATAAATGTTGTTTCTTCACAGTAATTCCTTCGGTCCATCCTGTTGTTCTGTTGATGATTAGGACAGCATGGTCCTGGACGACCAGCTAACATTAAAGGCATGTCTGATGCAAACAGCCAACCCTCGAGCCATATAGTGGTACCGGACAAACGCAAAAAAAAGAAGACATTTTCATAAGAAAAGTCAAGACCTCACACTCTTTCTTAAGCCAAACAGCCGCTGCAGGTGACATGTCATTGTGGATAATAAAAAGAGTTGATGTGGAAAAGGTGGAGGAGAACATTCCCGGTGACTCGGAGAACAATGGAATAACAGGGAAGTGATAAGAGACAGGACATCCTAGCACTGCTGCATCTGAGCCCTCCGACCTGCTGCTACCACGTCACCTGGCAGCACTGCAGCCATCACCGGAGGGGGTGACATTTCTTGTCTTTGGTCTTTGTGAAATATCTGAGCCACTTCAACAAATTTAGTGTTATTGCAGTGTCTGAGACATGGCTAGATGATGAAAAAGGTCTTGATGTAGAAATGCAAGGGTATGAGTTATATACAGCTAATCGCAATAAGATAAAGGGTGGTGGAGTCGCATTGTATGTGGATACAAATCTGAGGAGTAATCTGGATGATAAAAAAACTTACCATTGAAGGAATCATGGAATGCATTAGTGTTGAAATTACTCTTGATAATTTAAAAAAATTAACTGTAAGTTGTTTGTACAGAACTCCTGGATCATGTTTAGATGTCTTTAATCAAACAGTGAGTAGTTTATTTTATAACAATTCAAAGAACACCCACATTGTTTGTGGGGATTTCAATATTGATCTTTTGAATCCGCAAAAAAATGTAAAAACCTCAGATTTTATATCAACAATGTATAGTAACAGCTTCTTTCCACTCATCCTTAAGCCAAGTCGAATCACAATTAACACAGCCACACTGATAGACAATATATTTACGAATGAAATGAGTAAAGATAAAATAGCCGGGTTACTTATTAATGATATAAGTGATCATCTTCCTGTCTTCAGTGTTTTTTATCAAATCTTACAAAAAAATCATATTCCAGAAAAAGTTTCCCAACAAGTGAACCGACTGAGAACGCCAGAAGCAATGGCTGCTTTAAAGGCGGATTTGTATGCACAGACGTGGGATGAGGTTTATGTCGCCTCAGACCCTGATCAGGCCTATGATGCATTTCTATTTACTGTTCTCAAACTGTATGATAAGCATTGTCCTATAAAAATTATTCGTAAAATGAATACAACTTCACAAAATAAGCCATGGATTACACATGGCTTAGCAAATGCTTGTAAAAAGAAAAATCATCTTTATCGATTGTTTATGAAATCCAGAACCAAAGTAGCAGAGAAGAGGTATAAAATTTATAAAAACAGGTTGACAAATATAATGAGAGAAAACAAAAAAAACTATTATCAAAGATTATTGGAACAACATCGTAATAATATTCAAGGAACGTGGAAAATTTTAAATGACATCATTAAGAATGGGAGGAAAGAACATGTACTTCCCAGTTATTTTGTGGATAATGATCAAGAGATTACAAACACTTGTGAAATAGCCAATGCCTTCAACAGTTTCTTTGCAAAAGTTGGGCCTTCATTGGCAAAAAAAATCAAAGAGCCTCAGGATTTATCGGGTTTAACTCTTGGATCAACAAATCAGAACTCTAATTCCTTTTTTCTGAAGGGGACAGAGGAAACTGAAATTATTGGTATTGTTAATAAATTTAATAATAAAAGATCAATTGATTGTTTTAATATAGACATGATGCTGGTAAAAGATATTATAGAGTTCATTGTAACACCTTTAACCTATATTTGCAATCAGTCATTTCTTACAGGAATTTTTCCAAGAAAAATGAAAACGGCAAAAGTTATTCCAATTTACAAAAGCGGTGATAGACACCTATTTACCAACTATAGGCCTATTTCCATTCTGTCCCAGTTTTCAAAAATCCTAGAAAAATTGTTTTTAACCAGGCTTGACAACTTTATCGAAAAATACTGCCCGTTAAGTGACAATCAGTTCGGGTTTCGTTCAAAAAGATCAACTATGATGGCAGTCATGGCTCTGGTGGATGATATTACAACTGCTATTGATAATAGAGAATACACGATTGGTGTCTTTATTGATTTAAGCAAGGCCTTTGACACAATAGATCATACACTTCTTTTAAAAAAGATTCAAAGATTTGGTGTTAGGGGTCTTGCTTACAAGTGGCTGGAGAGTTACCTCAGCGGCAGAGACCAGTTTGTGTATATTAGAAATGTTAACTCCAAAAAAGAATCCATCACTCATGGAGTCCCACAAGGTTCCATACTAGGACCAAAACTATTTATCATGTATATAAATGACCTGTGTGACATCTTGAAAAATGTAAATTGCATACTATACGCTGATGATACAAGTCTTTATTGCTCCGGCAAGGATCTGGAAAAGTTAATGGACTTAATGGAAAAAGAATTAACGGTCTTGAAGAGGTGGTTTGATTACAACAAACTTTCTATGAATTTAGCTAAAACCAAATATATTATTTTTGGAAATAGAAAAATAGACCAGAGGATAAATATCAAAATAAACAATGAAGTAATTGAACGTGTGCAAACAAACAAGTTTTTAGGAATTATGATAGATGAAAAACTCAGTTGGAAGCCACATATCAATATCATTAAATCTAAATTGGCAAAAAATATAGGCATAATAGGGAAAATGAGATCAATATTAGGACATAAGTCGCTTTGTTTATTATATAACTCTCTCGTTTTTCCATATCTGAGCTATGGTGTGGAAATATGGGGAAATAATTATAAGGTAAATGTTGACCCCATTTTCTTGCTTCAAAAGAAGGTTATAAGAATCTTGAATTGTGCAGACTTTTATGCACCAACTGCTTCACTGTTTGTTAATTTAAGCCTCTTAAAATTTTATGATATTGTTGACTTCAATACGCTGGTATTCATGTACAAGGTATATAACTGTAATCTCCCACCATGTATTCAGAAGAAGTTTGAACATCGAGAGAGTCAATATAGTTTCAGGGGAATTGGGTACTTTAAAAAAAAAAAGGCCAGAACCAATAAAAAAAATAGTAGTCTCTCTGTCAGGGGGGTCACATTATGGAATGACCTGGACAGTAAGTTAAAAGAAAGTAAAACTCTGTCGGCATTTAAAAAGCAGATAAAAATTGACATCCTTAGGAAATATGCTCGGGTATGAATAGAGCATAGGAAGGGGTCTGACTCAAACGATTTGGGGCCACCTTGTAATTCTCCACTGTATTCTTTCACTTCTTTCTTTCACTAGTTTAATTTAATGCAGAAGCTTTATGATGGTTAGATTGTACAGGGTTAGGCAAAATAAGTTTAACTTCAGCCTAAACCCTTTCGGTCTTAAATGCAAATGTAAGAGACAACATAAGTAATTTGATTGATACTGTTATTATTATTATTTTTTTTTTAATTTGATGGACCGAATAAACGTGCATTCATTCATTCATTCATTCATTCATTCATTCATTCATTTGTTGCAAGGTAAGTTTGCCTGCTTCACATGTTGCAGCGTGCCTCAGGAGCACCTCATGTTTTTTGTAGATAAGAGTTAGTTAAATACTTCTACCTGTTTGCAGCTGGAGCGGAGTCTGCTGTTGAGTCTGCTCTGCATCACATTTTGTGACAGAGTCTTTAAATGGAGGTTTGTTTTTCTCTAAGAGTTTGGGTTGCTATGACAGAAAATTTCAAGCATGAATGCTGGTGGGTTTTAAACAAAGAGCTTAAGAGCAGGAAACATGAGGCCTGCAGGGGGGAAAGAGGTGATAGCTCTGATAAGAATATCAGTACAATGCCATATTTTCACATAACAAGTGTTTGCTACTGCATTAAAAAGGTAGTGTAAGGTAAACTTTACTAATGCCTGTGGGTACATTCTTTGTACAGCCGGCATTCAATAATAACATTAATTTAATGAATCGTTTTATCAAACATTTAATAAATGCATACAGGTTATGATGTTCACAACACACATTTCAAATCTAAAAGGCAAAATAAGCTAATTATCTCCGGCTGTTCACCAAGTTAGTGGAAGGAGGAATTAATGAGATATTTTGTCTATTGGTTAAATAAATCTGTAACCACATGGAAGGAACCTATTTTAGCTTTTTGGATATGGGTAGTGGGTGGTACATATGAAGGGCCAGTGTTTTACCTGTAAGGACATCTCAGAGTCTCAATTTGCAGGAATAGAAGATTTTTCTGACAGGCAAGCCAAGCGAGGAGCTCATGGTTGCCTAATTCCCTTCCATGGAGAAAAATGTTGGCAGGTAAGGATTAAACCTTAAAAATTTCAAGGCAGTAAAAGTTTATTGTGGAGTTTTACACTGTATTACTTTTCCCCCAAAAAGTTCTCCAACTTAAAACATTCAGTCCATTATTAGGTCATAATGCCAGCCTGTAAAGTCTCACCCCTGCACAGATATTTGGGAAAAATGTCTCATATGAGTGTTTCCACATTTGAACAAACAGCATTGTTAAGATCATCGTTTACAATTCAATTCCATTCAATTCAGTTTGATTCAATTAAAAAAAAGGGACAATGTAAAAGGCAAATTGGAGCAACCCTAAGACATAATTTAAAGAAAACAAAGACGGGCAAAAATGTTCATAATGTAAGAAAACAAATGAAATTCACACTGAGACAAAAACATTTTAAAATATATACAAGGAATGCACATAGTGCAATAACAAGCTATAAAATCCGTATAAAATAAAGGCGGGTTGGTTTGATGAAACTCATTGTATAAGATTGTCAATCATTAGCAATAAAGCCATTTATAAATCAGAGCTGTGTTCAAGGTGCGGTAAGTCTTTAATATCTGTGTCTTTATCTCGTACCACTGGCTGAGTGTTCAGATGGGTTGTGCTGCTGCTGTGCTTAATCAGCGCTCTGCAGAAGTTCCTTCCTTATAAAATCATGATTTTCAGTTGGTGCACTTAAAACTGTCCCACCCGTCAAGGAGCAAAGCTGAAAACCTGTTTTAAATGTTGGTGATCTTCAGGCAGCACTGCATTAAAAACAGACATGATTTCGCTGTGAAATCTCTACATGAACTCAGGACAACGTCTGAAAAACATTGTCAGAGAACACGGAACATCACTGCAGCCACATGACTGTGATGACCGTGCAAAGAAAAACTGCTTCTGAGTCAGAACTAATGGTCGAGATCTCAACAGCAAGTTAACGGGAGGAAGTATTTCTTGTGAAGCCGTAAACATTCAGCCATAGTGAGAGAAGAGGAAGCATCTGGCTTTTTGAGGACACGTATAGAGCTGCACAAATATCTACACAATCATGTTTCAATCACCGTTCTCAGTCTGCTGGCAGCCTCCACCGTCTCAGATTATGAACACTCTTTATCTCGTGTTATTGAGGCAACAGGAACACTGCTATCATGACCCACTCACCTACTACGTGACATCATGACATATTCTGCTTCGTGTACATGTGCATGTTTATGTGTGTGCATGAAGTGAATTAATGAGCTTTCCAGGCATAGAGCTGATTGTGTTTTCCTGCAGGAATCTTGTTTGTCAGCATGCTGACATCCATGTTGGAGCTACACCTGCCACCTCTGTCCAAATGGCTGTCCCGGGTTTGTCCTCATGTTATCAGTGAGATGGGGACTCCAGGCATCCAGGCTGGATTATTTCCAACTCTTTGCATGCTGCACATGCCTCCACACCGGGGCAAATATTTAGAGTTTAGCTCAGATGTTGTGTTTGAGCCCAGGCTATTTTTGGACAAAAAAACAAAACAAAAAACAAAACCCCAAAACAAAACAAAACAAAACAAAAACAAAAAACTGAACAAAAGATCTCCAAAGTCAGGAAAGCTGCACAGCTGTGGAAATTAAATAAATGGAAAGTTTCTCTGCAGCAGAAACATTTGGAAAAATTTGTTTGTTTGTTGCTGCCCATTAATAATGGGCAAGAAGAGTTAAAAGGTCATTTATAAACTATTTGGAGTCCTCAAAGTTAAAAAGATTATTCACATGAAAAACATTCAGGACAGCTGCACATCTTCCCAGATGGAAATGTTCCAGCAAGTTCAACCCGCAGTCAGATTGTGAAACTGCTATTAGAAAAATACTGAATAAGGCTTTTTTGTTGTTTGGAGGGGTTGCAGGAGAAAGTCTCTTTAAAAAGAACATGGCAACACAGCTTCAGCTTAGGTTTGCAAAGCTGCATCAACTGTGCTTGTGAAAAATCCACAATTTCTTCAAAGATTGTGGCATTCACGGAAATCTTTCCATCTTGGACGTGTTCTTAGAACAAATAAAAAGATATTGCAGATCGTGTCCTAACAATTTTTCTTGGCACCATCTTGCATCTTATCTTGTCTCTTGTTTAATTTCTATTTTGTTTCTTTCTCTTTCTTTCCTCCTCTAATAATATCTTATGTTTCTTTGCTGATCAACCATGGCATGCTTTAAAAAAGACATGTTTATATCCGCTTGTTAGCGTGTGGTGAAACTCAGCTGCGACGTTGGAAGAAGGAGTGATGTGTGGTTTCTCAACCTCTGCTGCTGGATAGCAACAGCTCCAGAAAGGCTCATCATAGATGTCACTGTGGTGTCAAATGACTCGGGAACGCAAAGTTTTAAGGTTGGAAAGTCATGTAGTGCGTCTTTAAGAACATATTTGTATATACAATTAGTTTATTTCAAAGGACACAGTTAACTTGTGTACACAAAAACCACGTGAAGACAACAACAATGGCCTGGCCCTGAGTAACAGAAACCAGGGGGTATATATACAGAGGACAACTAACAGCGAACAGGTGAAGAGAATGAAACAATTGAACCAGGTGAGCTTAATCAGGGGCAACCAGCACAGGACAAATAAGGGTAGGAATCTACAATTAGACAAGCAACCAAAACACAGAAGACTAAAGGATAAAAGAAAACTAACAGAAATAACACTGAGACAAAGACCACAAACCATGACAGTGAATAAGGCCCAATGATCCCAGCAAATCTACAACAGAGTGACAAAAAAAAGAAAAGAATCAAGGTGTTATTTTCTGCTTCTTTAATTTGGTTTAATTTGTATTAAATAAATAATGATGAAATTTAAAATATCTTGCAGTTTTTCATCTGATGACATATGTACCTAATCGTATTCAAAAGCCCCTCCATGTCTAACTGTGTTCAACACAGCTATAAACAGTAATCAGAGTCACAATTACAAAGATAACAGTGAAGGCCACATTCAGACTTGACTGCTTGATATTTAAATAAGGACATGCCAAGTCTGATTGACTCTCGTTCAACGCAGAAGTAAAACTCTAGAGCAACTTGGAGAAGATAAAAAAATAAGACAAATACTGTTTACGCATCATCTTTAAATGAGACACAAAACAGCTGCAGTATCACGTGAATACAAGAGGTCGCTCAACAATAAACACGACAATTATTCGTAATGAGCTGCTGCACAAATGACCCAAGAGACTGTAATACAGCACATTCGGTAAGCAGCCATTAGTCACTGAGCAATATTGCTTTAACAAGGTGGTGACTCAGACAGGAGGAAGTCGACATTAGAAAGTCATCAACCTGCTCTGATACGAGAGACCCTCTTCATCAGAACTCTTCATGTCCACTGAGCCTCCTCTTCCTCTGGTGACTAATTCCAGCTGTTTTCAACAATAGGTGGATGTGACACATTCATGCAGCCCACAGTTCCACCGCAGCATGGCCATGCGGTGTAATATCTTCTCCTTCTGTTTTAGTTTTAACAGGAGGCCAAATGTTTTTCCACAAGATTTCAGTCCGATAACAACCTGACAGATTTCTAGTTAAGCTGCAGACTGACTGGAATTCTGTCAGGTTATAACCGGGCAGACTGGAAATGACCATCAATTTTCCAAGTAACTGTTCTGTTAAACATACATTACATAACATAAAAATGAATCATACAACCAAGAAGTCTCAGGGTGTCATATTCCTGTTGCTAAATCTGAAAAAGGAGCATACACTCATGTTTAATAATCTGGTTACATATCAGGAAAATAATTATTCTGTAGTGAAAATGATAATTTTTTTGTAGCCATAAGTAGATTAGCCTCAGTCTAAATAACTTTATATGTTGAATCAACTTTATTACCTGATAGGTCATTCTGAAAAAGACAGGACACATAAACAAAGCACACAAGCTGATCCAGCAGATTTATAGGTAGATGAGTTTGGAAAGGGAGTGCAGAAACAACTGTATCCCACGTGAAAGCCCCTGTATACCAGTATAAAACATATTTTCCTGCATTAAAAAAACCTAAGTTTTTCTGTCCTTTAGCAGATTTTCCAGGCTGTAGAGATGAAGGGATGGCAAAGAATAGCTTTCTAAACAATGTAAACAGCTGAGTCGATCTTCTCACATGGATTTTAATCTCACAAAACAGAAAAAAAGAAGTCTTTGTAATCAGTACAGAGACCTGCTGGTCACAGGTGCACAGGTATGATATATACATATATATATATATATATCTAACTTATGAACCGCAGATAATAACAGAGATTAAATACATTTAAGAAATAAAAACAACAACAAGGAGCAAGAGTTATAACTATAAAACAATAAGAAAAACAAATATAATACTATGAATAATAATTTGAAAACAACTGCAAAGAAATACAACAGAGTAACAAACAAAAACAATGATGATGATGAAAACAATGATGCCAAATAACAAACCAAAGAAATTAAACAGCAAAACAAAAACAAAAAAGATTATAAAGGTACAATGTGAGAAAATATACTCAAAGAAGACAAACGGATAGAAGGAAAAGAGATTAAAGAATAAATAAATAAATAAAAAGCCTGGTAAAGTCCCAACATAAAAAAATCACAGGTAGTAGTCTTTTCAGTGTCAGCCCCCCATTGATTTATAACCTGTTAATGATGTGTTAGATAGTAAATAAACCAGCCACCAAGAATGAAGCTTTTTATACACTTATTTATTTACATAAGAGTTTAAATAAACTTTTTATTTTAACTATAATTGTTTTTTGTTTAACCCTTGTGGCAGCCTTAAAAAAACTGACATTTTTACCCTTAGGCGCCAAAATGGTACCTTTCATAAAAGTGTCATAAAAATGTAACTTAATCAAACCATAGATATAAAAATATAATTAAACCCTTATATTTTAAAGTTTTTATGCCCTTCTTGTTTTAAGAATTTCATATTTTTTTGTAAGGAAAACACAGAAAATGCATTACAATATATGAAGATAGTTTATCAAAAATATGCATTTAAATTGGGAGTCAATGGGACCAAATTGTCCCAAGGTAAAAAGTGTTGGCATTATGATTATCTCCAATTTTATACAAAATTCATTAAAGGGGATCACAGAATTTTAAACATAATAGGCAAGTTTATTTGTAAAGCACAACAACCGAGTGATTCAAAGTGCTTTACAGAAACATTTAAACATCAGAAAATAAGAAGCATAATTTAAAATGAAAAACAAAAGAGTAAGAAAAAGGAAAAATATTAGATAAAAACAGTATTAATTATTGGTAAAAGAAAAATTCTGGTCATGTGTCAAATAATCAGCCTTTAAACTGAAGCAGATATTGAGAAACAAAAACACAAAATAAGCAGAAAGTACACATTCTGTCCTCAGAGGGGCCTTTAGGGTTAATTTTGCATTTAGTCATTTGTATGTATGAACTAGACCTTTTAGATTTTTTAAAACTAAACATTTAGAACAATTATGTTCACTACATACAGGAAGGTATAAACAATGTTAACAAAATATCAGGATGTTAAAGTCATTAATTGCCATGGGTTTCCACATTTGATAAAACAACTACAGTACTATAACTATTTTTAAGGTTTTTCTCTTGTTCAATGAAGACAGAGTAAAAAATGTAAAACTTTGCTTCTTTAATAAGAGGTGCTTTAGTTTGGCTTTAATTACTTCACATTAATTGATATAAAACCGGCCAACAACAACAAAAAGAAGATTAGATAAAAAGAAATGGTCATTCACTCTTTTTTATAGTTTGTGAACCAAAAAATAACATCCTTAAAGTACAAAGTTGTCATAGATGTCCAAAATAATTAATGCGATACCTCACCATAGATATCTGGTGTGTTCACGGGTCCAGAAGAGATGAAGATGCTCTCTGGATGAATGTTACCGGAGATTCAGGTGACATCAATGACTGTTTTATACTAGTTAATAGTCATAAATGATCATACAGGAAATTTCTTATAACTTTATTAAATAATTATTGGGAAGAGTTCATGTTTTGTTCCTGGAACTGACCTGGACCAAGTTGCAGCCTCCCAGTTTGGGAAACACTGAGAAAATAACATCTCACTGAGTGTGGAAGCTGATGAGCTCTCCATGTGACTGTCCAGTAGATGAAGCCCCGAGGCTGATTCAATACGTGGCCTCTTTCTGCTCAGACATGAGTCAGAATGAAGAGTGATGCTCATGACCTGTTAACCGACATTTTAAACCGGGTTGAAATGTGGTCTGCTTTTCATAAAACTGTGTCAGGGTGTCAGAGTGAGGGCTGAACGTTATGTTGTGTGGATGTTTTCTGTAGCAACGTGTGTTTATTGAGCTGTAGGAGGTGATAAAAATGGGACATTGTTGGCCTCGTGTTTCTGGCTGTATGCTCTGATTTTTATTTTTTTTCATTTTCACTTGAAAACTTTAAGCACAATATTTTCCAAAAATGTAACCAAGCAGTTTTTTTCTCTTTATGCCCAATTAATTAAAGAAAATTGATGCCACAGAATGGCCAGGATAATGATACTTTTCTCAAGGTAGAAAGTACTTTTAAACTTCTTATAACTTAAATATAATGTAATTTCAAAAGAAAATTGCTAAAATAAAGTTTGATACTGTTAATACTCTGTTATTTAACTGTGAATTTATTTATCATCATTACTTCTTAGTTAATATACATGTATTTATTTGCCCAGATTAGCAGTGAAAGTGAACCACTATGCAAAAATAATTAGCCTAAATTTAAATAACAAAATTTCACAATAAAAATACTTCATATTAGTAAAAGAATAAAAAAATAAAAATAAATAAATAAAAAATGTCAGTGCAACAATAATTGTACTTGACAGGAAATCTTGAGATGAGATTTTTAAATCTTGAAATAATTAATCTCAGCTGAATATTCAAAAGCTGAAAATGCTGATTTCTGGAGCTCATTACAATTCAACAGTAATTAAATTTACTAACTTTAGTTTTAAATTCTTGGTTGTAGCAAATTAATGCTTAAGAACAAGAAAAATGTAATTCATTCATAAAAAAACACAGCTTTGCAGAATAATTAAGTTGAAATAGATCAAAATCCCTATGAAGCCAGTCCTTTTTCTTAGAACATCTTTATTGAAAAATCCATCAGGTTTCACTCACACTTCATACTTTCCAAATAATTTGCAAGCTCAGTGCTTACATTCTATTTTACTTTATTTTACTTGTTTATTTGACAGGAACAAATCATATGAAAAAACAAATGAACACTTCTAAATATGCCAGATTTAGCTAAAGGGCTAGTTTTAATCTGCTGTCCCTGGCCACATCTTACAAAGGCTCCCTGTCAAAAGAAAAAGAGAAACAGAAATGTGTGACGAAAACAATTATCCATCAATTAAAAAATAATGAGATAAAACTGATAAAAAGTCATCAAAACAGAGACAACTGAAAATAACAAATCTACACACCACAGATACAAAGCCACTCAATCACAAAGCAAAACAACGACATTAAAAATCATCTTTTCTCTCTTGAAAAGTCCAAGGATCTGCACAATGCTGTACATCAATTAAAGTCCTGTATCTCTTCACTTGATCCTATCCCCATCAAACTTATCAAATGTGGGTGTTTCCTTGTTTCTCTGAAGTAACTCGAGGTTTATTTTTCTCTGTAGATGATTCATCGAGTGATATGACCTCAGACTGAATCACACAGTCATCATAGAGTGAAACAAAACGGACCAATGACTGCATGCATACACACAAACACACACCTAGCACACACTCATAAAATGACCAAAGGAAGAGCACATAACATGATCAAATTAGACCATCTCAGTATAAATGACCAGAAATCAGCACATGAAAATCCCAAATCACTACAAAATAACCTCAAACGACCAATCGCATGATCAGAAAGAAATACGAATTCAAGACTGACTAACTTTAATGGACCAAAAAGTGGTGCAAAAAAGCACAAATTCTAACACACAAATACCTTTTACAATAATGTATTAGCACAAAACAGTACAAAGTGAAACGAAAAGAACAAAGACAAAAAAAATGATAACTACACAACACAAAGGTGTCTTAAATGACCAAAAAAAAAAGATGACCACAAATGACTTAAACCTGTTTTTTTAGCATGGCTTCTTAATGAATTTCAGGGTTGCATATCTCAGCTGCCATAGAATGAGAGGCTGGGTAAAATCTGGAACGGCTGTCAATTCATCACAGAAGCAAACAAAGATGTACACTCACTAATATGATAGATTCAGAATCACTGCTTAACCCAGCATGCATGTTTTATAGACTGTAGGTGGAAATCTGTAATCACAGAGCGAAGGTTTGAACCAGTAACCAGCTTGCTTTGAGACAAACCATCACATACAGTTCCTGACTTCAAACCAAACTGAGGAAATAATAATAATAATAATAAAAAAAATAAATAAATAATAAAAATAATAATAATAATAATAAATAACAGAAGAGATGTAAAAATTACCAGAATGACAGACAAAATTACAATGAACACAAGAACAAAACCTCAGAAGAAGTATAATGAGCAAAATGTGTTGACAAAATGCTCTAAATGAAGCACAAAATTATCACAGACATGCAGGAACTGATCCCAGAGATACCAAAATGACAAAAAAGGACACAAAACAGCCACAAGCAGACAAATATGACAACACAGATGCATTATTTTACCAAAGATAAACATGGCAACAAGGAGATGCAAAACAAATCCATAAAAAAAAAGAAAAAGTTGTTGTTACAGTGAAGGAGGGGTTGCGCCATTTTGTCCCATTCTGACCTCCACAACCAACCCCTCCATGTCTCTATCTGTGGATCAGTGAGTTTTCAGGCCACAGCAAACGTGTGGATGGAGACATGGATCTGCTGCTGGAGGAGCTGTAACTCCTCCTCCTCGCTGCCCCTCATCTGGATCTGCCTGGACTTGTTTTGATTTCCGGAGCCATTTTCCCGCCTTATCAGGGCCATCAGCTCATTTCCTGTGTGTAACAGCACCATTTCCTCTCTAGGTGGAGCACAATCAGAGAGATAACATAACTACCACATAGATTCTCCTTGTTTCTTGTTCTGTTGCTGCAATCTGCACGTCTCTGTCTCAGTCTGGCCCCGCCTTTCATTCTAATATCAAAATTCAGGAAGTTGACAAGCTTTTATTTGACACATGAGAAATTAGCCTGACTGAGATCTTATCTCTTTGTTTATTTATGGAATTTTGACCCATATATTTCCACCACAGAGAGAGCAAAACATACCAACTGTACCTCCTAGCTGGGTTTGTTTGCTTGTTTTTCCTGCATCTTTTACAAAGAACAAATAATCCTGGGTCCATTGTCCCCTTGCCAGTGAGAAGGAGAAAATGCTCCCTCAGAACAATAAGCACTTCCTCCTGTTAGTTTTAGTGCTCAACAGCAGCCGACAAATCAACGGTAAGCACATGTGATGGGTCATTGTACAGCACTGTGCTTCCTGCGTCAGCTTGTTTCCCAGCTGAGGCCACTGTGTCTGTGGGGAGGAAATACTCACATATTTTAGTGTTCTCACATCACTCCCTGGGTATCGTGGATAAAGGCCTTCCCAGCACAAACACAAACACACTCAAAGAATTGACCAATCCTCCTTAACAGACTTAGTTTGTTGAAGAAGATTTTAGTCAAAGAATTTTCAATTGTCTTTTATTTTAATCTCATCAAAGTAAAATGCTGCATCAAACTAGCTGAACTCTCTAAAATATGCAACATACATTAAGGACGTATTTGGTTCAAATCTTTCCATCCAGTGGGCAGCGGCCTTGAATCCTCTTTGGCTCTTTCAGTGTTTAATGTTGTCACACAGGAGCACCCAATGCTTGGTGCTGGGGCCCCATCTCTGTGCAGTATACAACACTTTGTTGTGTTTAGTTACTCCTCATATCACTGCAACACATGTTCCTGTGATTCCCACAAGACAATCCCGCAGACTCAAAATGAGTGTGGAGTCTGGAAAACATCAAAAACCTGCAGGATGGTGGTCCTCGAGGTCCAGAGTTGTTGTTTCCTGGCTTAAACCATGTTCCACACCAACCATCTTGCCTCACCAACAGCATTAACAACGAAACCCCTTCCACTAATCCAGAACATGGTGGAGTGTCTGGTATTCTCTCAGCCACAAAGGTCACGTGTCAGTCCATTCCTCCTTGTCTTCCACGGGTTACCACATAGCTGCCTGACTAAAATTTAAGCCAGCAATTCTGCCCAGTAAAAGTGAGTAGTTCAAGTCATTAATGCTGTTATGCTTCCTCTCAGGAACTGCTGTCCCAAGACCCAAGACAATCTCAGTCCAGACTGCACCCTCTCAATATGTTAATCACAACCTCAAAGTCAAAGACAACTTTATTTATACCTGTATGGTAATTCTGTTTGACAGTCCTCAGTTCATACACAGTGACTACCTTTAAAACCAATCATTAAGAATATTAAATCATATAAAAACAAAGTGTCAGTGCGACAGCACTGTACAAAAGCTTTGGTGTGTATACCAGCAACTGAAAATCTCAATTATAACATAATAAATTCATTATAATAATGATAAAAATATTTATTTCAATCAGAAACATTTAGGAGTCTGATTGCATTTAAAGGAGTTTGAATATCAGTTTGTTTTCTGTTGCGCCTTCCAGAAACCATAGGTTGACACTCCAGTGACAGAGGATGACCAGGTTTATCACAGATGCACCTGGCTTTCTTGATACCCATTTTCTATACAAGGTTCCCACTTTGTCAACCGGACAATAATCTTGGAGCACATTTTATCAATGTTGGTTAACCTGTTTTTGTTAAAACAAACAGAAAAGGTAAAAGTAAAGTAAACAGACAACCCCAGAAACCAACAGATAAAAGAAAAGGTTAAAAGACTTAATAAAAGAATAATAAAAATGACATAAAATCTTCTTAGAAACGTTAAGAGTGCAGCTTCTGCATCAGGTGAATCCTCTGTTGGCACTTTTAGCAGTTACCTCTGTGTTTTTATCAAATTTTAGATTGGAGTCAACCACAGTTCCCAGCCACAAACTCGACCGCTTCACTGTGAATGATGCTGGCTTTTGGATGGGCAGAGGTTTTTCTAAAACAATTAAGTATTTCTTTAGTTTTTTGTAACATTTAGGGCCAGAAAGTTACATAGTCCTGAGGGGATCCAGTATCTGAGTTTATGTTAATGGGGGAGTGCCTATTAAAAAAAACAAAACAAACAACAACAACAAAAATGCGTTGAATTTGTTCAGTTAAAAAATTTAGAATTAGCAATAAGATCTGATTTGGAAGTTTAAAATCAGAAGCAAGTTGCTGGATTATAATGTGAGGCTGCATCTTGATGTTGCAGATTTTCTGGTTTTAGTCATTGAAGCAGCAACACCTCGTATGAGTCAGTTCACACATGGAAAAGTGGTTTTGAACAACCAGAGAGGAACTGTGTTTTTTATGTTCTAAGTAAGACTTTATCCTTCAAGCGATGGGAGCAGTTTCGGTCCCTTAAAACAGAAGAAATCCATTCTGAGTGATGGTAGGAAGGAAGGTCACTCATTGTCTGACCCCACCACCCCAGTAGCTCCACTAGCACAGGAAACAGAGGCAGTTACGGCACCCTGATCCGGCCTCCTGTTCCCCACTCTCATCATTGTTTTCCTGCTGACTCCACCTCCTTCAGGTGGTTGTCAGCCTCCTGCATGATTTTTTTTTTCTTTTTAAGCTTCTTTTATCACTCACTGTCAAGCTTTTAAACCTTTCTACTGCATTTTTGTCATTAAAGGTTTGACAGCAGTGTGTGAGCTCTCACGTAAACACTCAGTCACACAATGCTTCATTGTTGGATATTTTTCTTAAAACACTGTAGTTCCTGCCAGGACGTTTAAAATCAGACATATGTAAAGTTTAAATAAATAAGAACAGCTTTTATCTTTACATCTTAGTGAATAATAATAAAAGATTTTCACATTTCTTACAGTAAATATCTTCTACAGAACTCTAAAAGAGGCTTAGCTGAGACTTTTAATATCAATAATTCATCTAACATGGTGCATATGTCATATGAATATAAGAAATGAAAGGCAAACCCCTCACTTCTCACATACAGATGTCTTGTTGTGCTCATTTTATAGTGTTTTGTGTTTCTGTAGTAATTCTATGGTTATGCAGTGATGTGCTCTGTAGTTGCGTTATATCACATTGTGGCTATTTTGTTATTTTTTAACTCATTTCGTGTCATTATAAGGTCTTTTTTTGTATTTGTGGCAATTCAGTGACTGAATTGTGGCATATTGGGATAATTTTGTAGGTATCTGTGTTCATATTCAATCAATCAAACAAACTATTTATTAGCACTTTTTCATGGCATTTACTTTATTATGGTTTACAAATTGCCCCTTTGAATGTAGCAACAACTGTTGCCTGTCTAAGGTCATTGCTGATGTCTTTCCTCCTTGGCATTGTATTAACACACACCTGAATGCACAAGAACAGAAAACTGACAAATTATCTTTAAACTCCCACCCAAGGTGATAAGTTAATTAAGTGTACTTGATCAGCAGCACCTGGTTGCTACTTAACCTCTTAGTTCCTTAGAAAGGATGGGCTTAGTTTTCTGAGTCTGTGAGCAAAAGAAGTCGATGGAGAATTTATTTGCTGAGGAAGCTGGACACCCCTAATGTTTCTAAGTCTATTTCATGCACTTTTTATTTTTCATTTATTGAAAGTCTTTTAACCTTTTCCTTTATCTATTAGGGATATAAACAGTCTGACCAACATCATCAGGATCTGCTCAAAGTTAAATGGAGTCAAAAAGAGAGATGTGAGTTAATTCTGGGAGTCTTTGGTAAAAAAGAAGACCATCTCCATCATCAGCCAACCACATCACATTAAGGCTGATGATGATGTTTGTGATGATGCCTTCTAGTTGCTGCTCTGTGCTCCCTTGGGTAAAACAAAAAATTTCCCACGTTTTCTTTTTTCAGCCACTAGGCTACTTTTAATCTAGTGATGTTTTAACCTGAATTATATATATATATATATATATATATATATATATATATATATATATATATATCGTGATTTTTGTGATAGCTTTAAGGTATTTCTTGTTTTCACTTCATTCTGGTCTGATTGATCTGCTGGCACTGACTTCGACCATTGCTTCATGTTGTAATGACTGATTGCTGATATGTGATGGGAATGTGGGTGATCAACAAAAGAGCTGCACTTTTGGGGTCAATAAAGTTGTCTTGAATCTTGAATTAAATCCGACTGTTAACAACAGTCTTTGTGTGAATGCGGAGCTGCACTGCCCCCACCTGGTGGATCATTTGAACTGCACACAGATTTTTTTATTTTTTAATTTATAACGAAATTATAAAAATGCTCACAATCAATGTATGCAGCATGCACGCGGCACAACGCGTCACGATGACAGATGTGGCGGATTTTTTTTTTTAATGTGGTTTAAAATGGAACCCTCCTCCAGAAGCATCTTCCTCCTCGCGCCGCGGTGACGGCTACATCACTGACCCGCCCCATCAATCCATCCACTCAGCCTGGACGCCTCTTCCACCAACTCTGTCCAAGATGACGTCCAGCAGCAGGTACCGGAGCCGCGTGCCTCGTGCAGGTAAGCTTTCGCAGGTGGCTCATAACCACCAGCGCGCGGCAGCTGTTTGGTGAATGAAGCTTTAATTAAAGAGCGTGTTCAATCTCGCATCTTCTTTTTTTGTTTGTTTTCTTAATTTGATCTTTTCCTCCCCGCCTGGAAACGGCCGGATGTGCCCAACCTCCTCCTCCTGGAATCTGGCTTCATGATGGTTCAGATGATGCGGAGGTGAGACGCAGCAGACTGAGCTGTGTGTGTGTGTGTGTGTGTGTGAGAGAGGAAGCCTCCTACTGCATGACGCCTGCACGAGCCCAACCTTTGTGTTGGCCTGATGGAAACACTGCTCTGCTTCACCGACAGTGGTCACATTTTATGTATACCGCTATAAAACGTTACTGTGCGGTTTGATCCAGCAGAAAATACATTAATACGGGGAATATCCCAGCGTGGAAGTCCTCCTCACACTCACTTGTCCAAATGATCAGGTGGTAACGTGTAAACATGCTTAGGAGCTGACACAGTTACAGTAAACTAATGAGACAAATAGTTTCCCAGGTCTTTCAGTGACAAGTGAAATATTAATAGATTTAAATTTAAAGTGAGGTCTGATTTCAAGACTGCAACAAAACTGTGGTCCACCAGACTGAAAATCTGGAGTAAAAATGCAGGAGTCATGGATTCATGTCTGAATTAATTGTTAGCAGTGGCAGAGCCAGACTTTTATATGTGCGGTGGTAGGAGGTGGGGCAGAGGGTGGGCAAGACTAGCAGCAGGATACACTGCTTTGATAACTTTGGTCCCAATAGAGAGATGGGTCTGCACAATGGTGTGGTTAGCACTGCTGCCTCACAGCAAAAAGGTCGCTCGTCCAAGCCTCAGCTTGGCAGGTGATCGAACAGGGGGGAGTTTGCATGTAGTACCTGTTTCTCACCGGGTGCTCCGGCTTCCTCCCATTATCCAAAGACATGCATGTTAGGTTGCTCTAAATTCTCCATGTGAGTGGGAGCATGAGTGGTTGTATCTCTGTAGGCCCTGTTCTAAACTGGCAACCTTTCCAGGGTGTACCCTGCCTCTCACCTCGTAACAGCTGGGATAGGCTCCATCTCCCCCATGACCACCAATAGGAATAAGTGGTATAGAAAGTGGATGGATGGACATTAGATAGAAATGGGAAATAAAATATCTTTATAGTAATAGATCCAGATCACTGAGGGGAAATAGAAAGTTGGTTGTTGTCGGGCACAGTAGGCTATGTTGATCTTGATGTGGTAATAGGAGATGGGGAGTAGGAGGGGAAGCAGCTCTGGCTTACTGTCTGTGGGTGGTAGACTGACTGACAATAACTTGCAACAATAGCTCCAAATTAGGGTGTGTCTCACCCTTAACTGTGTCCATCCTCTTTTTTAAAAACAGGAAATATCTTAGTTCTCTTCATTCTTGTCTTCTTACACAAAATAATACTGATTACAGGATAAATTTAGTCACGTTTTCATAGTGTAGCTTACTTTTAAATCAGCTACCAGCCTCGTTAGCCTCCTGTTTAACCTAACCTCCTGTAAAGTGGACCATGTAGCGCTAACTTAGCCAGCATTGAGCAACATGAACTATTTGGTACTTTTAAATGAATCTTTATAGTTTATTTTCAGCTCCAATGTGAACATCTTGATTAACTGATTTAATCTGTAGTCCCTAAATACACTCACTGAAAATTAACTAAATATGACATGGTTTCTCCACATTATGTTAAAACTAATCTAGTACTACCAAATGACTAGATTAGCACTGCTACATAGCTTCAGGCTAACATCATATTAATAGCCTTAGATAACATTAGTAGTTCTATTTGCACAGGGGCAAAATCTCTTCTAGAAATGTGCAGCCATATATCAATATTTTAAAATGCTTACTAGTTAGAAAACCACTTTAAAACTTACTTTACACTGGTGTAATGATACTGGTGATCCATACATGTCTGGAAAGACATTTCTGTCCTCCAGTGACCTGTCAATCACCTGCGATGACACCTGAGGTGTCTAATCAGATTTGATGCCATCAAACCTGTGTCTCCTTGGCTTCCCGTCTAGCTCTGTCTCTGCATCATAGTACAATCTGTGAGTAATCTGAATCTGGATATTAATTAACTATATTTGAAACTATTTTAATACTAGAGCAAAACATTTCTTAACGCATCAACTAATTACACTCTCAGAAAATAAAGTACCTACAGGGGTACAACAGATTGTTGCTGGTAAAAAGTGCTGATGTCGTTTCCCTCATTAGTGCATTTTGTACATTTTTAGGTGCTTTAGGTTTCATGTTTATTTTAAATCATGTTTGTCTGCAGAGTCAAATCTGCAGTAAAATAAATCTTGATAAAATTACAGTTGAAGATGAGAGATATAGGAGTAAACATACTCAATTCTCATAGCAGCAGCTCCTCACTCTTTATTTTCGAGTTAATGTTCCCAAAATCCCTCAAGCTGTCTCATGTTTTTTGGCCTCCATCTGAAGCTCTGAGGCTGACTCAAGTATCTGACACCCAACCACCAGACTGGATTTGTGTATTTTTGTGATATGTGTGGGTGTGACTTGCAAATGCATCCGGGAACAAAATGTCAATATAGAAGCGAAGCAGCAAGACTCGCACAAAGCCCCTCCTCAGCAGTGGAGCTAATGTGCTCCTCATTGGATTTGGCAGTAAAAGGTCCTACAGTTTCCATGTATTCAGACAGACTCATCATACACGTTCCCCACCCCCTCCTCTGGTGCATGCACAAGCTTTCCTCACTGCATTATGAATACTTGGAGGCCCTCAAGCTGCACTCCCCCCCGCCGTCCTCCTCAGTGCAACATAAAGGGAATCATGGGAATGTCCTACTAACACAGCTACTGTACCAAGCAGAAGCATGACGCATGAATGGAGGGACTGAGCACGCTCACTGCTGCTTGTGTGACTGTTTATTTGTTGATTGTTTACAGGAGAAAGAGTATGTTGGATTTGCAACATTGCCCAATCAGCTGCACAGAAAGTCGGTGAAAAAAGGGTTTGACTTCACGCTGATGGTGGCAGGTGAGGAGAGCAGTTTTGCAAACATACAAAATAGAAAAATAGATCAACATTTAACTTACTCATTTGTTTACTTTTACTTAATGTTATATTTGACATGCAAATAAAGTTGTATTCTTATAAATATGAACATACTGTAATGAAATACAGTTTTTTTTAGTCATTTTATCACTTTTCTCAATGACATATCCACTGCTGCAAGACACTTGTTCATCAGTGAACTAAAGTGTGCTTTTTGCTTTGCTTTAAAAACTAATAATTAAAATCACCACTTACCCCAAACTCTATGGGTTCCCATCTCAACCATTTAATATGCTGCTCTACCATCTGGTAAAGCAGGATTTTCAGTGACTACACTCACCTACTGCTTTATTAGCTCCACTTGTTTAAGTACTTATAAATAATTAATCAGCCAATCACATGGCAGCTACTCAATACGTTTAGTCATGTAGACAACTTGCTTAAGTTAAAACTGAGCATCAGAATGAGGAAGGAAGGAGGGGTTTAAGTGACTTTGAACATGACAGTTGTTGGTCTGAGCTTTTCAGAAACTGCTAAGCTACTGGGATTTTTGGTTGGAGATGATAAAAAGGTAAACGGAAGTGAGATCAGCACTGGTTCCAACCAAGGTCTGCAGAACAGCATCTCTGAGCACACAACACATCCAGCCTTGAAGCAGATGGGCTACAGCAGCAGAAGGCCACACCGTGTGCCTCCTGTCAGCTAAGAACAGGAAACTGAAGCTACAATTCACACAGACTCACCAACACTGGACAATAGAAGATGGAGAAATGTTGTTGGTCTGATGAGTCTCTATTTCAGCTCCACATTCAGATGCTAGGCTCAGAATTTGGTGAAACATGAAAACATGGATACATCCTGCCTTGGATCAATGCTTCAGGCTGCTGCTGGTTTAATGGTGTAGGGGCTATCTTCTTGACCAACCTGTGCTCTGTTACAACTCAGCTTGGCTAGGGAAGAGGAAGTAACAAAAGAAAGATGCCTAGGTGTAACAGGTAATTTATTGTCCCATGTGGTAGACGGGCACAAAGAAACATAATACACAGGAGGGATGGGCGGGTGATGCTACTCAAATCATAGAATCAAATAAAACCGAATAGATTAATAAATAAATGGAAAATAACAGCCAATCTCCTTAACTAATTGTCAAAACAAAGAAACAAATCTGAACTGACTGCACTGACTACAAACAAAACGCAACCAGAAGCAGCACTGCTAAATAATGATCTAGCAAAAGAAAGAAATCTGTGAAACACTTACATTCCTAACTGGTCCAGACTACAAACAACAATTAGAATGATTACACATAAACTAAAGCAAAAGTCCTTAAAGGCTCAACGTAGGGCTGGGCAATATATCGAGATTTTCAAATATATCGAGACTTTATCAGACGCGATACAGAATGAGGAATATCGTTTATATCAAGATAGCTTGTTTCGAGTCAAAAGCATATTTTCTTTTGCATTTTGCACCGCTGTATGTTTGTTATGGTCATTGAAAAGTATTTTTTCATTAATTTTGTTTTGGGAGCATTTAATTTAATATAAAGCTACTTTAATTTCAGTCAACAGTTTTAATGCACGTGCTGCTGATCTTTAATAAAAGTGTATTCATTTTTATTTATTTTATTTACATTGAAGGCTGTAAATTAGAGCTGTGTGACAGAGTGCAGCCAGTTCCAGCCAGGTGATGACACATGGTGATTTGCATAGAAGATTAATTAATTAGTTGCACAGGTGACAACCATAACAGGCCCATTAGTACCAACGTGGCCTGGTTTAACCACCACAGCCTACCTGAGTATGGTTGCTGACCATGTCCATCCCTTTATGACCACAGTGTAGCATCTTCTGATGCTACTTCCAGCAGGATAATGCACCATGTTACAAATATCAGATCATCACCAACTGCTTTCTAGAACATGACGATGAGTTCACTGGACTCCAACGGCCTCCACAGCCACCAGATCTCAGTCCAGAGCAGCTTTGGGATGAGGTGGAACGGGAGATTCTCATCATGGATGCAGCAACTGTGCGATGCTATAATGTCAATATGGAGCAAAATCTCTGAGTCTATGAATCTATGCCACGAGGAATTAAGGTAGTTTTGAAAGTGAAAGGGGGTCCAACTCGGTGCAAACAAGGTGACCTAATAAAGTGGACCATGAGTGTGCCGAATCCTGTTTAAATTTAGTGAAAGTAAACCTGGCTGGTTTGCTTGGAGAGATTTTATTTCATTACATTTTCAAGTTGCTGTAAATTGAAAAAAAATCAAACATAAATGAATAAAAGTAAAATAATGAAAATGTATGTATGTTACAGGTGAGTCCGGCTTGGGTAAATCAACGCTGGTGAACAGCCTCTTCCTCACTGATCTGTATAAAGAGAGAAAGCTGCTAAACGCTGAGGGTGAGGGATCAACCAATCACATGCCTTCAAATGTTTAATCTCATGTGCGGCTGCAGCAACTCTGTTAGTCATCTGTACAACATCTGCATGTCATCTTCCCCCTGCAGAGCGCATCAAACAGACGGTAGAGATCACAAAGCGTACCGTGGACATCGAGGAGAAGGGGGTGAAGCTGAAGCTGACCATCGTGGACACGCCAGGGTTTGGAGATGCTGTTAACAACACAGAGTGGTGAGACGGAGATCTGCTCAGTGGAAAGAGCTTTTAATAAACAGCTTGAAAGTTATGCAGCATGCATTGTTTCCATTTGCATAAAAAAGCATAGAGCTTTGTTTTCTGTCGCATTCATGTTTTACTGTTACTTCTGGCCTTGTTATTCCCCTTGGCTCATTATCCAGATGAAATGGAGGTGGTGTAACACTGCACTGGTTTGTGCTACCATAAACCAAACTGCTAGAATCAGATTGACTAAAGTGTCAGTTTAGATTAATTTGTTTGTGAAAAAATGTTTTTTTTATTCTTGTCTAGAGACTGTTTCCCTTTTCTTCTTTTTTTTCTAATTATGCAAGTATGCACGCAAAAATACATAAAGCTTTGACAAATCTTGTCTGAACGCATCCGGTGAAACTGGCTACTTTTGCTATCAACCCAGCTGATCCCTTACCCCCCATAACACACTCATTAGGAGGTTGGAAGATTTGATAATGGAGCTACAAGAATGACAAGAAGAAACTACAACTTTCCCCTTCTAGGGTTTGACATCAGGACATGATAGAAATCATCTGGTCCTCACCAGTCTTTTCTTGTCTTGTCTTGTCTTGTCTTGACCAGCATTGTAGCGAGCAGAATACACACAATAGAGAACATCGTACATCCTTTTGCAGACAAACAAAGGTGATAATCATCGGGAGCACCTATAAGAGACAAACAAGCTGAAAAAACATGTATCATAACAACAACCAAAGCACCATGAGCAAACAATAAACTAAACATAATTAACTATTGGTGTATGAGCCCACAGGACAACACAGTGTCTGGCAGCTGCTGACGCCACCAGCCTCATTTTAAGGTCCTCACCTAATGATAGGTGAAATATATTATATAAATACAGCCTCATATTAAAAGCATATTCTCTTTATTTAACATGAACCAAGCTACAATGCAAAAGCAATGTGTGAAAAATTAAGTTGACCTTCATGAATCAGTACCATGTTGAACCACTTGAGCTGTGAAGACTAAAATGATAATTTTATGTACAACGGTTCAGTCTCTCACGTCATTGTGGAGAGATTTTGCTCCACTCCTCTATTCCTTTCAGGTCTGGAGCATTGGTTTATGCACAGCTCTCTGAAGGTCTCACCACAGCATTTAAACCAGGTTGAGGTCTGGACTTTAACTGGATCATGCAACACCTTGATTTTTCTTTTTCAGTGATTCTGTTGTAGATCTGCTGCGTTGTTTGGTATCATCGTCCCGCCGCATGAGATGATTTCAGCAAAACTAACTGTCAGACAGATGAACTCACATCTGACTCCAGAATACTTTACTTTTACTCCATTTACTGTCTGTACAGCACCATAGAGCAAAACAGAACATAATAAATTAACACAGAAACACAGAGCTTTTGTTGTGAATCTTGGTTTCATAAATATCTTACAACCTTTTGGATGACATTTGCTTTGTCTTTTTTCAAATTTCTTTTGGATGTTGATCAGTAAACATACGTTAGCATCGAGAGGAGTTCATGGTCCACTCAACGACTGCAAGGTGTTCAGGTCCTGTGATGGCAAAGCAATCCCAGACCATCAGCTCTCCACCACCATGCTTAACTGTTGGTATTCTGTGTTTGGTTTTCTCTAAATGTGCTCCAAACATCTCTACTTTGGTCAGTTGGGAGAACATTTTGATTGATGTCTCATGCTTTTCTTGCATGACTGGTGACTATTCTTGTTCTTGTCCTCCTCTGCATTGAAGGTCTACATGTAGACTGTCATCTGCATACTGTATGCTGTATGTATACCACCAATTTAAGCACACAGACAAGTCCATGTGGCCACTACAGAATTACCAGATACACAGTCATCTACTGTGAGGTGTGAGCTCACCCACTGATGGCAAATCAATATGCTGAGCTAAGCTAGCCATCTTCTGGCTCTGACTGATAACTTTGATTTACAGAAATGCTTGTGATACTCTCAGCTGAGGGCTGATTCGTCCTTTTAGAGGTTGTTTTTTAACTAAATATGTATGAATGTGTTTTGTAGCTGGAGGCCCATCACCGACTACATCGACCAACAGTTTGAACAGTATTTCAGGGACGAGAGTGGACTGAACAGGAAGAACATTCAGGACAACAGAGTCCACTGTTGTCTCTACTTTATATCTGCATTTGGACAAGGGTAACACACACACACACACACACACACACACACACACACACACACACACACACACACACACACACACACACACACACACACACACACACACAGAAATGAATACTTATACTTGTCCTCATTCATATGGGGAAATACTCAGTGAAGTTCATGTCCTCCTGCAGGCTTCGTCCGATTGATGTAGAGTTCATGAAGGCCCTGCAGGATAAAGTTAATGTAGTTCCTCTCATCGCTAAAGCCGACTGCCTCACTCCACTTGAAATTAAGAAACTCAAGGAGCGGGTAAGATCAGAAATAGAAAGAACTGAAATGTGAAAGCCAAATTGCTGCTCAAACCTGTTGTTCACCGTCTCCTCTGGCTGACGTTTGCTTTCATTCATAGTTCATGTGGTTTAATGAACTTATATTAATGTTTGTGTGATTAGATTAATGCCCTCTAAAAAAAAAACTTAAAATCAAGTTAAAAGTAGTTCAAATCTGAACTGAATTAAAAGTATTGTTACACTTCTCAACTTTTACACAACTACAAGTAAAACAACTACTGAAGTAAAAAAAAAAAAAAAGACAAAATTTTCATTTCAAGTTATTAACTATTTAAGCACCCATGTGTTACCATTTACAGGCATTTACTCAAAAAAGCAGTCGATTGCCAGTCAGTTGATGTTGATACCAGTGGACAGTCAAAAAACCTTTTACTTCATCTGTCTACGTCAGTTTTTTTTTAATTAAAACATAGTTACACCAGCTGTGTCAGCTTTAGGGTCATCTTCAGCTCTTCTTACAGTATTGGTGGATGAATCAGACATTCAGAGATTTTCTCTGAAGTGCCTTTTAAAGCTGCACATACAGACTGGTTGTAACTTGCTGCTGGATTTCGGCACTGTGTGGAAGGGTTTGTGTGTTTCTGCTCTTATCCATCACATCTCAGATGTGTTTTATCCTCCCAGGTGAGGGAAGAGACTGATAAGTACGGGATAAAAATTTATCAGTTCCCTGAGTGCGACTCGGATGAAGATGAGGAGTTCAAACAGCAAGATAAAGAGCTGAAGGTCAGCTTGTTTCTGATTTAGACTTTTCACTTCTTATGTTCTTATGTTCATTTAATGCATTTTCTTTGATATAAAACTAGGCTTTTTTTTTGCTTGTCATTCTTCATTTCATTTAATACTTTTTCACTTGTCTGAGTCCAGTCACAAAAAAGACGTTTACGTCCTCATGTTTGTGTTTCAGGAGAGTATCCCATTTGCAGTCATTGGTGGCAACACAGTGGTGGAGGTTCGAGGTCAGAGGGTGAGAGGGCGGCTCTACCCGTGGGGCGTTGTGGAGGGTAAGACTTTAAACTGGACTCTGAATGTGTCCCCTCCCAGCACCGGTCCAGTCCTCATGTTTAAGCTTTTCCTGTGTGCAGTGGAGAACCCGTCCCACTGCGACTTTGTGAAGCTCAGGAACATGCTGATCAGAACACACATGCATGACCTGAAGGACATCACCAACGACTGCCACTATGAGAACTACAGGGCCCAGTGCATCCAGACCATGACAAGGTGAGTCAGGAAACATTAATGTGATGTTACTTTGAGGTTGGGATTTTAGTAATGATTAAAGATGATTTAAAATGTTGATGTGACTGGTTAAACTACTTATGTATGTTTTACTTATTAAGTCAAAGTTATGAGAGAAAAAGGCAAATTTATGTCAAGTTATGCTTTAAAAATGAACACTTGCATGCACATTTTGGGATTTTTGATATACTTTGACTTGGTTTAAGGAAATCATAAAAAAATCTTTTCACTTACAAAGTGGTAAAAGGTTTAGACTGAAGGATCTTTGGGACAGATTATGCCAGATTCAGGCCTCCTGTTTGAAGGAAAAAATCTTCTGGCATCAGTGAAATTAAGAGTGTTTCCATACACACAAAGCAGCTGAGCAGCTGTGTTGTCATCAGGCCTGTACTACGAAGCTTAATTAGCAGATAACTTCAGGTTTAACTTTGGATTTTCTGCATCACAAAGCTGTTTCACATCTTTAGAGGTTGTATCACCATGGCAACTGGAAACAGGAAAAACAAACCAACCTGTAAAAGGACCTTCTTTGAACCAATGAATGGTAAAAAGGACATTACAGCACAGTCAGAATCTCTTTCCCTACTCCCAGAGCCAACGTCTGACTGGGCTGTTTGACTCTCATTGAGAAACATCTTTATGAGAGATGAATGCTAGTCTGGAAATAACTTTCCTGTAGCCTACAGCAAAAGGAAATTACTCTAAAGATGGTTTCTGTTCACATATAAAGAGTTGGAGCTAACATGAATTTCTTCAGTAAGTTTCACAGTTTCACAGAATTGTATTAAATGGTGTTTATAGAGGATGTTCACACTACGAAGAGGAAAATCTGGCTGGTTGTCAGGATTGTAATAAATGCCCTTAATTACTGGTTGAATAGCCAATAAGATAACCCAGTCATAAATAACTAGTACTTCTGAATGATCTTACCTGGTTTCTGAGGTGGGTTGTGTTGTCTGCTCTGGTTATTGTCAATATCAGCATCATGGTGGAAACTGAGTTCATTGTGCTGAACAAGTTCTACTTTACAACCTGAAACATTTACCAGATGGCATAGCTGCTGTATGAGAATCCTCAGCCAATTCAATGTCTGGAATAGGGAAGGGTTCAGATATCTTGGCATATTTGATTCAAAATTACTTTATTATCACTTTACAAAGTATAGCAATGATGGATTTATTGATAAGTGTGTATATACATGTCCTGATGGGCATCGGTGACTCTTTTCACAGAGAGAAATCCATATGCATGTGATGAGATTTTAAGACACCAAGTGAGTTCTGCAGAGACTTTGCTGCTTTTGGGACACATGGGACACCAGTCCACTCTTTTACTGGATAGGATCTACAATATTCTTCTGCTCTTAGCAAAGGGTTGGGATTCCCTTGGAATATTGAACATTTAACATCCCCGTTTTCAGGTGATTGGTAAAGTTAAGTGTTCTGTTTAAGAGCTCAAACAGGTTTTCTCCCACCTAATGTGCAGCTCGGTGAGTTCACAAGAAGCATGATTCTGAATCTGGCATGAATGTCGCTCATGTTTGCATTATTGGAAAATATCTAGGGTAACGTGATGTGAGCAGTGTGTACACACATGCACACATCTGAGTTAAGAAGGAAGATCATCCCAGGAGGCATAATAATCCACATTTCCCACCAATCACCACAACAGTTAATCTGCCGTGCAGCACTGACACAAATAAATTTCTGAAGCTTTGCTGTTCTCATCCTTCGTTTTGTTGTGTCCTGTTACAGTAAGATGAATGCAGATAAACGAGTGGAGAGTCCCATTCCCATCCTGTCGCTGTCCACACCAGACGTGGAGACAGAGAAACTCATCAAAATGAAAGATGAAGAAGTGAGTGTCCAACATTAAACACGGAAACTCCTCACACACTCTAATACATCTCAGCAGGGGTTGCGTAACGCTGCTGTGGGTTGATGACCTAAATGTGTGTTTTTATGTAAGCTGGGTCTCTTCCTGCTCTCATTCTCTGCTCTCTGTCCTGTGATGATGTGGGTTTTCCCTCTGCAGCTGAGGAGGATGCAGCAGATGCTTCAGAAGATGCAGCAGCAGATGCACGAGCAGGACCTGTGACCTCCCCCCCGTCACAGCAGTGATAACTACACTTGCAGTTAACCCTTAATTCTCCCCTCATTTCAGCGATGAAATGATGAAATTTTCACTCACACGATTCTCAACACTTCTCACAAATAAACGGGAGATGAACGACAGCATGCTTTCTTCTTTTAAAGCAGTCATTAGCCAAGTAAGTCTTGTTAAGCAATAGAAAATAGTTTGCACTCAAAGTTTAGACCACAGAGGATCACAGAGTATTTCACTTTAAATACTAAATGAAGGTATTGCACCAGTGAGTTTAGTCTTGGTCAGACTTTGTGGCTTGCAGCACAGAAATTAGAATTTCCTTAGAGATTAAGTCAATGATCCAAGTTTGAAACATGAGAACAGTTTAATAAAATCTTTTTTCCAGCTTATTGAACTCCAAATAAAGGCTTTTGTGGTGTAAACAAAAAAACCAAAAAACAATAAAACAAAATCTATCCTTATCCTTCCCTAGAATTTGCCATTTATGCCATTTTGTAGAACAGCCATGTTACTGCAGTCAAAGACAAGCAGAGGAAGATTACTGTGCAGCAGGCAGTGAAGGAGAAACCACTGATGTGCAAAAGTCTGCAACGAACTACAAAGCTGCATGTTTTCTCCTCAACTAGTAATTTAGCCTGTTTTAGTGCAGACAGCATGCAACATGGTTGCTATCTCCAAATTGATCACTAGATGTCAGTAATCTTCATTTACTGTTAGTCAAAGTTTATGTCCCAAGAAGATGGAAATGAATCATCAGAAAAACCTTCCTCATCCTTTTTCTCCCTCTTTTTTTATCCCTAAACTCCAACTCTCCACATAGTTTCATTAGCTAGGAAGGATGGCCTTGATAGGATTAAGCTAGGAAGTATGAGTAATTTTCCTTAACAGCAGGTGATTTTTACATACCTCCTTGATAGCATTTACAAAGCAATTACCTAAAATTCTTAAATGCATACAGTTAATGCTTATTGGATCTTAGCTGCAGACCATCTCAGTGCCTGCTGCAGGTCTCTGCTGCCTGAAGCTAACAAGGTTACATTATCTGCAAAAAGCCAAGAATCAAGTCCTAAGCAGACCGAACTGGAAACGCTCCTTCTATTTGGTAGAGATTCTGTCCATGTAAACAGAATTGGGCACAAAGAGCAGCTCTGGTGGTCCAGCATGCAACAGAAATGCATCCAACTTGGTGTTTTAACAAGGAAACATTTTAGTTCAGTTGTTTTATGTTCAGTAAGTGGCCATTTTATTAAAATATTTAGATTTTATAGATGTACTTAATTTGCATTTTTTTTAACATATTCTAGATTCTGTAATAATAATCCTGACCAGCTCTGTAGTTTACTGAACGTGTGAACTCCTGTTTGTGTGGACTGACAGTGAGATGAAATAAAAAACCAGAATGATCATAAAAAAACACTGAAAAGATGTTGGTGTGAAGTTTTCAAATGAAATGTTTTGAAATATCTTGAGTTGGTATAATTCTTGGAGTCCTCCAGCTCTGCAATAAACAAATCCGTAAAATCTTCTCCAACATTGCAGATATTGTGGTGTACAAACTTAAATTTTAAACCAAACGCCGCAGCAGGCTAAGTCATGAAGATTTACATTGAAATCTATCTATCTATCTATCTATAATGTGCACACATACAATATACGGGAAAATAAATAACCCGACATATGGCTCCTACAGCAGATATTAACCAAAGAAATTGGAAAACTGTTGATGTGAACCAACAGACATGACTTCTGAATTAGAAATTACTACACACACATCATGTGTCCTGCAGCAGTTTCAGGACATTACATAAAAACATTAGCATTTTCTAAAATATATACTGACCAGATACTCAGCTCAACTTCTGTTTTTTTAGCATTTGAAATGTGTTCACAGCAGTGGCAAATGTTAAGAACTGGTTTCAGATTGAATGAAATTCAGTTAAACGCCATTGCTGCCGTTTTCCACCACGTATGACCACAAGGTTAAATTTAATCTTATTTGGTGTGGCACACCTATGAAAACCCAAAGGATGTGTCACTTACTTCAACATCGTTTCACTTTTTTCTCTCTGATGTGAAAATGTACTACAATGTGTATTTGTGTCTTTTTTTTAAAATATATATTGTGATGACAACATCCATTACGTGGTGAGAATTGCCACAGGAGTGCCTCAACGTTGGATCTAATAATATGTAATTAATTTAATATGATCTGTATGATCTGAGCCAACAGTATTCCATCCTAAACTGAGCTGGTGTCTCTCATCTTTGTTTCAGCTACTTAAAATTCTAACTTCAGTCAAATTGCAACTCACAGAAAAGCATTTAATGGAGTTTTACAACTTAGGGGTCAGTAAGGGTTTGTCATTAGATGGCTGTTGGCCTTTGGATACAAGAGTTGGAACAATAAAATAACAAGAGAAGAAGAAAGAAGCGGAGATGTATTATGAGCAATAAAGTTTAAGTTAAACAACAAAAGAACTCTGTCATAAATACATAAACAAATAAACATCACTGATAAGTGTTTTAGTAGTGAACAGACAAACCAAACTGCTTGGTTATTTTAAAGGAAAGTATAAATATTAGAGGATTTAATTAAGTTCAATTAACTTTTATTTGTCAGTGCTGATTCACAACAAAGTAATCTCAAGCCACGTTTAAAGATCCTGTCTAATTTAATCCATTTATTGTCTGTACCCACTTATTCCAGTGCAGGTGGATGCTGGAACTTCTGTCAGCCAGCACAGAGACTAAAGAGTCCAATTCATTAGAGTCCAAAATCCAGTTAAAAGAAATCCATTATATAATCTGCATTTGTCCAATTTCTCATAACTGTGTTCATGTAAGCCAAGTGGAGAGAAAAAAACTCCCTTTTAAAGACAAACCTGAGCAGAACCAGGAAGGGCGGCCATCTGCGCTGACTGGTTGGGATGGAGAGAACAGGAAAGAGCAGTTAATAAGCTCAATAACCCTCAACCCTGGATACCTGCTGAGGAAGAAGAGGAGAAACACATCTTGATGACGACAGTGTCATATTAGAGAGTAAAAAGATCAGGAAGGTGCTTGGTGGAACATGAGAAATCCTCCAGCAGCCTCAGCCTATAGCAGAGTAACTAAAGAACGGCTAAGGTTCACCAAGCCAGCATTAACTATCGGCTTTATCAAACAGGAAAGTTTGAAGCCAAATCTCAGAGGTAGAAGCATGTCTGTTAACCGAACCTCAACAGTTATTCAACAAATGATAATCAGACAACAAATGTGTAACCTCACAAATACATCCACTGTCAACTTTATCAGCTCCACCTGTTCAACAGCTTGTTAACACAAATATCTAATCAGTCAATCACATAGCAGCAAATCAGTGGATTTAGTCATGTTAACGTGGTGAAGACGACTTGCTGAAGTTCAAACTGAGCATTGGAATGAGAAAGAAAGAGGATTTACATGACTTAGTTGTTGGTCTGGGTGTTTCTGAAACTGCTGATTTACACCATCATGAAAACATGGATCCATCCTGTCTTGTATCAACGTTTCAGGCTGCTGGTGGTGTAATGGTGTAGGGGAGGATTTCTTGACCCACCTTGGGCTCTGTTACAACTCAGCTTGGTTAAGGAAGAGGAAGTAACAAAAGAAAGATGCCCAGATGTACGGTGGAGTAATAGGGACTTTGTTCCATGTGGTAGACGGACACAAAGAAACATCATACACAGGAGGGATGGGCGGGTGATGCTACTCAAATCACAAAATCAAATAAAACTGAATAGACTAAATAAATGGAAAATAACAGCCAGTCTCCACTTTGGGCCTCTTAGTACCAACGTGGCCTGGTTTAACCAGCACAGCCTACCTGAGTATTGTTGCTGACCATGTCCATCCCTTTATGACCACAGTGGAGCATCTTCTGATGCTACTTCCAGCAGGATAATGCACCATGTCACAAAGCTCAGATCATCTCCACCTGCTTTCTAGAACACAACAATGAGTTCACTGGACTCCAACGTCCTCCACAGCCACCAGATCTCAGTCCAGTAGAGCAGCTTTGGGATGAGGTGGAACGGGAGATTCTCATAATGGATGCAGCCGACAAACCTGCAGCAACTGTGTGACGCTGTCATGTCAATATGGAGAAAACCTCTGAGGAAGGTTTCCACCACCTGCTTCTATCCATCACACCAAGGATTAGGAAAGTGTAAAAGGAAAAAGCAGGTTAAACCTGCTACTAGCAAAGTGAACTAATAAAGTGGCAAATGAGTATAAATGACAGCACCCTCTATGTTCTGCTGATGGCAGCAGCAGACTAATAGAAATATCTAGTTGTGACTGGTCATCTGATGTGTTTGAGTCAGAAATCCTGGGTTGACTTATTGAGTTGATAACTAATATTGTAGTATCACTTAGAGAGCCTCATTGTTACAGTTACAGTATCTCACGGAAGTGAGTACACCCCGCACACATGAACACCAAACTATAGAAACTAAACTTTGACATTTTGTATATCAAAGTTTAGTTTCTAATGTGTTGACCCATGAAAAGATATAATAAAATATTTGCAAAAATGTGAAGGGTGTACTCACTTCTGTGAGATACTGTAGTTGAATGAGATACCAGAAGATAAAATGGACAAGCTGTACTTTCTTAGTACAGTCCTATGAAATCAGAAAATTGCACTGCAAAGAAAAGAAAAGAAAAGAAAAGAAAAGAAAAGAAAAGAAAAGAAAAGAAAAGAAAAGAAAAGAAAAGAAAAGAAAAGAAAACCCATGTCAACTCATGGACATTCAGTTCCATTCAAGTTTTATTCAGTCACATAATAAATGTTTCAGTAAATGTGTTCAGAACAAACAAAATTCATAAAGGCAACTGAAAAGGCACAGGCTGAAACATAGTGCTTATATTCAAGCCTGTCCAATTTAACAAATTAAGCTACCTGTCAACATGTACAGTATATTAACCAACGGGATGACGTCTCCTGCTGTCGCAGGGTCTCTGTATTTACACACTGTGACCACATGAGGGAGCCAGACTATCACTGCTGTGGTCTGCAGGCTGCTGCAGATTCATGATCCATGGTTATCATCATTATAAAGAGTAGCAGGGTTCATGTCACTGACTTTAACTCACAGAAAAGTCCATCCTCGCTTTCCTAAGCTGCTGTGTTGCAGCTGCAGCATAAACATACAGCAATGTTGACAAATAAATAGGTTTAAAAAAAAAGTTGGCTCCAGAAAACATTACAACAGGGCCAATTACAACTTTAAGTTGATTGGTTGATTAATTAGCCTGATTTATGGTAGATCTTGAATATTGAATATGACAATTATTTGGGCTCAACAGTGGGTAAAAGCCGTTCTCAGGTTTCTAGTACTCACATCTTAGGGGATGGAAAGAGGAAGTCCAGGGACTCTTGGGAGCTGTAGGTGCAGGGCTCTGAAAGAGGAGCTTGCTATGAAAAAAAATTTGTGTGTTCAAAAATGCAAAAACACATGAATCATTTCATGAATTCAGTGAAAATATAGTGTCAGTGTTTGCGTAGCCCAAACAGCCCCACTGACCAGTGTGGCTTCACACCCTACACTGACTGGTCTCAACGAAACACACTTCTCTTCCCACCTGGGCGGCCGGTGCCCAGCGGTGCTGGTGGCTGTTGTCCCTGTGCCCCCTGGGAGCTGTGCTCCATGGCCATGGTGGGTCTGCTGGAGTTCATGCTCTGGGGTAGCTGCTGGTCTTCTGTGTCTTAGTTCCCCCCTGGTCTGCCTTTGATCTTTGTAGGGGCCCAGCTGCCTTTGCAAAGCAATTTTTTTTAGCACAACACAGCAGCCCGAGCATCATTCTGCTGTCATAGTGCTGGACAGGACAAGTTAAAAACAAACAAACCACAAAAATAAATAAATACATAAATATTATATACATATATATGTATATATATATATATATGTGTGTGTGTGTGTGTGTGTGTGTGTGTGTGTGTGTGTGTGTCTACTGTTAGTATGATTCTAGTATGATTATAATTCCCTCATAGCTCCCATAGCACATAGCATAAATGATATTTTCTTATGTTTATTCATCATTTTATTAAAGAAGTAGTGCACCCTAATATGTGTTTTGAGCTGTAAACAACACAGTATTACTTAATTATGATGAAAACCACCTATACTGTTGATAAAATTAGTTATTTTTTTCATTTCTTTAAAGAACTGGATTTTGTGGGTCATAATGGCTCATAACACACTCTACAGGGTAGAACCAGGTATTGTTTATCATGATTTAAAGCTGTACTTGAGCCATACTTCGTGCTTCTCTACGTTATGAGAAAAGTTTAAAAACTCCACAGCTTCTGCCTCCAGATGCAAATAGGCGGGTCCTCGCCTTGCAGGCATAGAAACCCACGCCCACCAACGCATGTGAAGGGATATGAACTTATATGGTGTAGATTTGCTTCAGACTTCTATTCTTTCACAGAGTTTCTGATGAAATATTCTTGCAGTAGGGCAATTTGTGCTTTTGAGGTGTGTAAAAGTAACAGCGGACTTTATTCTTTACCTGCTGATCCTCACCTGGTGACAGACAGCAGCTCAAATCGTAGCAGCAGCAACCTCTAGCAGCTGCCACAACCTGCTACGAATCTCCACAGCTTTGCAGAGCTGCTGGAGCTGCTGACAGACCAGCTAACAGCGCTAACGGCTCACACTGATACGGTTCAGGACCACCTGGTTCATGTGTAGCTGAGGAAATTCAGGAGGGGAAAGTCTTCCACCTCAAAGACAAATCTGTGGCGTAGGTGCTTTGTGAATCTTGCTTTCCATCTTACCAGCGAACTGAGCTGCTGTCTGTCAATCAGTCATTTATGCCTGTGTTTTCACGACCCGCCCACTTGCTGCCCCCTGATCATCCCACACTTCCCACCATAACCCTTGCAGTTTCTGGCATGTTTCTAAATTTGCTAGTACGTGGAGTTACACAGAAAGTAGAAGGTGTATTTCCACTTTAATTTCTCATTGTACTGATTTTCTTTTTCTGTTCAAGATCTTTTTTTTTTTATGGCGCTTCTCACATTCCATAGACTCAACAAGGACATACAAGAATCCTCATTGATAGCTGTGTGTGAGCAGTTTATCAAGTAAATGTTTATTTGGACAATAAATAAATAAATAAATAAATAGCGTCATAGTCACATCTCTGCCCCAGCTGTGTGTTGGCAGCCTCTTTCTTTGTAAATATGTGATGACCTCATTATGTTTGATCAGCTGATTAATTAACCTGACAGGAGATGATTTGTGTCATCTGTAACATCTCACTGTGTTATTATGATTTTATTAGTCAGAGGCATCACAGCATGTTTGCTCCTGTTGCTGGTCAGAGTATCTGTAATATTTATATTTGTAAAATGTTAAATCTACATGAAGCAATATGAGCAACTGAGAATTATAAACAACATAAAAAAATCAATTACAGCACCTCAATATGTACATTTTCTCTGAGCAAATTTACTCAAAAGAATGAGATTTAGTTACATTAATGACTAGATTGATACAGAGAACAGGAATCTTCCATTTCAAAATTAGATTTTATGACATAATAGATTTTTTATGTGAAATAACTTTTATTTTAAAAGTTTATGCAGTAAAAAATAATGATTTTGATTTTTCTCCTTTTCACTTTAAACACAGAAACAGATTATTCATCCTGGTCTTTGACGCGATTTCACATTAATTATCAATAAACAGAAGCTGATAAATAATGTCTTTCCACGGAAATAAATAAGGCATTTTAACCATGACTCGTGTCTCAGTGCTGCGGGTCTCAGTTGTCTGAAAGGTAAAATTTAGGGCATAAACTGTCCCTTTTAACCTGATAAGTCTCCATCCCCACAACAACAACAACAACAACAACAACAACAACAATAATAATAATAATAATAATAATGTTTACTGTGACATTTTATATTTGTTACATTTCATTAATATTTTTGACAAGCTGAAGCTGCTGCGCTTTTGCATATTTTGTTTCTCTGAGCTAATTTAGTCTAATAGTTCCCAAACGAGGGCTCGGGCCCCTGTGAGGAGCCACCACTTAAATGTAAGGAGTCTGTGGGGAGGAAAAGAAAATCTAACGTTGTTTTGCTGATCTGTTGAGAGTTTTGGGTGATTACAAATATGAAAGAAAAATAATAATAACAAATTAGGAAGACCTTTCTCAGACTTTTCTGTTGAAGAAACTTAGAAATTTTAAACATCTTGATTTCTGAAAAATTGCATTTCTTCATACTTTCAGTAAAGTCTACTTTTATTTAAAAAAAAAAGGGACCTATAGCTTTCTTGATCATCATCATCAACAACAACGTCACGTGCTTCCCTGCTGACCTCTAGATTCACTTTCTTTTCCCCTCACTCTAATCTCCGCTCCTTCCCTCGTTGATGGCTGCTCAACAAATCAGACCTGAGGAGCCAATCAGGAGGCCTCGTTAAAGCTGGACCGGCTACGTCATAGTCTGGTCGCCCAATCCGGACACAGAGTCACCCCAAGCCCCCCTGCTCTCAGTTTCCTCCTCAGAAAGTTTGGACTTGGGGCTGATAGACATCCGGAGCAGATGATCAGCTTTTATGATCTCACACAACTTGCTGGACTGATCAGATAGCGGCTCTGAGATCCGCGCCGGACCTGACCAGGATCCGGACCCGGAGTGTCTGTGGGAACTCAACTTTTTAAAGCTGCTTCCTTGGAACATTTGGGGATTTTTCTGCAGACTGACTGAGATGGGCTTTGAGTCTGAGTCGAGAGAGGAGCGGTTGCTGCTTTAGTTTGAGTCTGGACCCGAACCCCAGCAGAAACCCGCCTCAGTCCTTCAGGGTCCTCCAGAGAAGTGGTAATGTTAGCGGTGGGTCAGATGGACGGGTCCCGACAGAGCGCCTTTCTTCTCAGCACTCCACCTCTGGCAGCTCTGCACAGCATGACCGAGATGAAGACCCCGCTGTACCCGGCCTACCCGCTCTCCTCCACCTGCCCCAACTCCTCCACGTCCCCAGCAACCACTTCTCCCAACCCAGGCGGCATGGCCGTGTCCTCCCCGGGGATCAAGAGCTCCACGGGGCTGTCCTCGGGGCTCGGCTCCCCTCAGCAGTGCTCCTCTGCTACTCCTCACGGAATTAATGACATCCTGAGCCGGCCCTTGGTCTCCGCCTCCGGCACCACAGTAGCTGTGGCCGCAGCCGCCGCCTCTTCCACGGCGGGGATTCTGTCAGGACTGCCCCGGTTCAGCAATCTCAGCCCACCGCCGCCTCACGGACTTTACTTCAGCCCCAGCGCCGCGGCGGTGGCCGTGGCCCGGTACCCGAAGCCGCTGGCGGACCTGCCGGGCAGGACGCCGATCTTCTGGCCGGGAGTGATGCAGAGTCCGCACTGGAGGGACGCCAGATTTGCGTGTTCACCCCGTAAGTGTTCGCTGTCTCCAGAGAAGAAAAGCACACTTAAAAATAAATATGTATATTTCCCAAAACTAAAATAAATAGTCCAAATAAAATGCAGACATTTTGCGTCTATTCAGGAGGGTTTATTTTATTCACAAAATGTTTGTTTAAGATATCTGAAATTTTGGTTCCTCGCTGGATTTGATTTCAGATTTTTAATGTTTCTGTTTGGTTTCTCTTGCAGATCAGAACTCCGTGTTACTGGACAAAGATGGGAAAAGAAAGCACACACGACCCACGTTTTCTGGACAGCAGATTTTTGCTCTGGAAAAGACTTTTGAACAAACAAAATATCTGGCGGGACCGGAGAGAGCGCGGCTGGCCTATTCCCTGGGCATGACGGAGAGCCAAGTCAAGGTAACATTTAATAATAAACCGCAATAAATCCGCTGCGCGAAACCAATTTCCCACCATAAAGAATTTATTTTCAGTGTTTAATGTACAGAAAAAAAGCCTAATTGTAGCTGTCTAATTATTTAATTATTGGGTTATAATTGGTAAATTATAAGATTATTTTCTGGTGTAATATTTTAACATTTCCGCACCTAAAACCTTGTTTTCCATTTCAGCCCAAATGAATGCACTATTTTCCTTTTAAATTAGCCTGAAATGTCATTTAATATAAAACAGGAGGCCTTTCCATAAATTAGTCCTAATTCTGACCTGCTCTTACAATGCAGCATAATTATTTAATCAGTTTATATTTAATTTAAATATTCAGGTTGTAATAAATTGCCAATAATATTGTAGCGCTGGAGTGTTGTTTTCCCATTCCTCAAACGCATCATCACACACGATTAAAAAACACCTGAATGAACTGACCTGTTCATGTGTGTGTGTGTGTGTGTGTGTCGCTCAGGTGTGGTTTCAGAATAGACGGACTAAGTGGAGGAAGAAGCACGCGGCGGAGATGGCCACCGCCAAGAAGAAGCAGGACTCGGAGACAGAGCGGCTGAAGGGGACCTCGGAAAACGAGGACGAAGACGACGACTACAACAAACCTCTGGACCCGAACTCGGACGATGAGAAGATCACACAGCTGCTGAAGAAACACAAACCGGGCTCCGCGATGCTCGTGCACACGTCGGAGAACGACAGCTCTTAACTCCGTGGCTTTTAGTTTTTACTTCTTTATTTTTTTCCTGCGGAGGAATCTGATGACACGAACTTTGGGAGTCGTTAATGAAACTTCACTTGAGGGTCTTTTTTCTTTTGCACGACGGTGGAGGACTCACTCACAGAGAAGACCGGACTTACCTGTAAATAGAAGCGTGAGTTGTATGAATAGAAATTATCCAGCTGTGAATAATTTATGTGTAGTTTCTTTTTGTACAGAAGCGCTGCTCGCAGATCAGCCGCAAAGACAATTTATTTGTATTTAACGACAGAGGCATTTCTTTAAGAATGTGGGCAACCCCTCTGCGGGTCCCTGAACGCCTCCTGGTTCATCACATTAAGGAGGGAGGGGGATTGTGAACGCAGCAGCACCGTAAACCGGCAGAGATCCGCTCACACACTCTTTTATTTATCTGTGTGAAGTTGTGGGAGAAGCAGGTTCATGTAATGCACTTTTATTTAATAAAAACCCCTCCCATGTTGGCTTCTTTGTTTCCGCAATTAATACGCATCTTCATCAATATTAATGATTTATCCTTCTTTAATTTACCAATTCACCATATTTATTACTGGAATTGTTATGATTATATGGGACTAATGGAGCAGAAAAAATATCTGGAGGACTTTATGTAAATCTTTAATTTTCGAGGAAAATGTTTTGCTGCAATTTCTTCTAAAATGTCTGAGTAGAAACTGGAAAAAGGGGCCTAAAGAAGAAAAAGTAGAAAAAAAAAAAATACATTTACCATCAGAGAGCGGAGCTGGTTGTTGGTGTTTGTGGAGCCTCAGTTGGTCCAGTCGGCTTCCATCTCTGCAGATCTGCGCTGCTATTAAAGATAAAAACGCTCCATATTCTTATATTTTTCTTAAAATAACAGGAATTGTAAAAGCATTCCTTCTTGTTTAGTTTCTTACACTTAGAGCTCGTTTAAAGCCACAGTTCTCACTCCGCTGTGATTAAATCAGGATTTTTAACATCTAATATTCCAGCAGGTTTTTAATTTATTGTGCAAAATGTAAAAAAAAAAAAAAGTTGCGAATATATTGAGAGTAGGGTTCCCTGCTGATAACAATAACAGGCACATAGTGACATATCACTATTGATCGTGATACGTTTTAATAAAAAGAAATCATAAAGTTCACAGCTCTTATAAATGAACGATCGATCAAAAACAAATCCACTTTAATTCCGAGAAAAACCTTCATGGCGTTTTTGTCTGGAACAACATGAGCACACAGCTTCAGTTTTCCTGCACGTTTGGAAAACGTTTCACACTTTTTATGTTAAGAAGAACTGAACAAGAATAAATTGTTGTTAATTTTGTTGTCAGACCTCCCTGATACTGACCTGACTGGACGTTAGAGGAAAGATTAGTTCTGATATATTGATTCATTAAAAAAGTCATTAAAAAGGCAATAAAACATAAAATATATTTAACAAAATTCAATACATTTTGAGATATTATTATACATCGTTTTATATAATATATCAATTTAACACCATATTATTCCTTTTCAATTATTATGTAGTGAAAAAAATAGAATATTTATTAAAATATTTAAATAAAAAATTAGTTTTTGCTCTTTATTGTTTTTCTTTATTCTCTTTAATTTATCCGGATGGTTTCATCAGGATAAAAACAGTCAAATAAAATGCCTAAATATGATAATCCCAAACGAATAATTACACAAACATAAAGCAGAATTCTTGGAGTGAAGCATTGAATACACATTGTCTGGCTGGAGAAGCTGCTGCTCTTCGGCCTCCTCTTTCTCCTTCTGTTGAGAGTTTTTTAGTTTCTTTGTGGGGTTTTACTGAAATAAGTGGCTGCGTGTCACTAAACATGATTACAGTGTTGATGTGTGAAGAGGGAAAAGTCACAACAGGATGATTTCATGTGATTTGTTTAACTTTAAAAAGAGGAACCATCAGAGCTGCAGGACGTTTATCTGGGGGTCCCGCTCCCACATTTTAATCCCAATGCTCTGAGTTGGATCCTGATTTAATTTAATTAGAAGAAAATGTTCCCCATGATGTTGAAAGTGATTCGTGGCCTCCGTCCTGCTGCAGATCAGCTTGCTAACCTGTTTCATTCACCACACTTCTTCTTCTTCTTCTTCTTCTTCTTCTTCTTGTTTACATCTCTGGTTGGGCCAAAGTAATTCATCACTGCCATCTCCAGCTAGTTTCCTTCTTGGAAACAGAGATAAAGAGGTTCGTGTGTAAACACCAAAACTATATTTTTAAATATTTAATCAGAAACAGATTTGGACTCAGTTTTTCTCCAGAAACATTTAGTTTTAAATGAAAACATGACTTAAAATAGAGTTCTTTACCATTTTTATGATTATTTCTTAATTACTTAAAATGATCACCAGCCGATTTTCTGCCAATTTGTCTCCAGCTGTGACGCACTGGTTGATTTTTTATTTATTATTTTGGTTTATGCAGAAATGATGAGCCTCACATCTGTCATGGGGGGGGGGGGGGGGGGGGGGGGGGGCAACAGCACGTTTCAGCTCGGGGGCCCTCAGGAGGTTTACCCGTCTGTGATCACAGAGCGGAGGGGGTTAACCCGTCCTGCAGCTGCTGAGGTGTGACCCCTTCATCAGGTCCTGCCCCTCATGTTGGGAACCGTTTATCAACAGAAACAGAATTAAATTTAGTTTAGGAGAAGAATTAAAGATGTCTGATGGAGCTGAAGCTGTGATTCGTCCTCAGAGATGAAATTTTTTCCGTCATTTTTCAGCTTCTCACTTTTTTCTGTCCAACTAAACGAAAACCTTTGATCTTTGGATAAAAACCACCAATGAAGAAATCTAGCGAGCAAACGATGAATCAGTTAAAAAAAAAAACAGCAACAGCAGCTGTTATCTGCTGAAATTTTCCATGTTCTGATGCAGAGTTAGGATCTGAAAGGAGGAGGAACAGCTGAAACTTAGTTCATGTTGCTTGAGAAACAAGCTTCATCAAGCCACACGTCCCAAACCAAATTCCTCCTGAGCCGAAACCAGTCGTCGCTTCAGACTCTCATCAGGCCTCTTCTTTCTTCTGACATGTAGAAAATAAACACATGTAGATCCACATTAATGGAGACCACAAATCCCAGAATAACCTTCTCCATGGTGTTGGACTCATTGTAACTTTAACTAAATACATTTTACAGGTTTTATTTGATGGCTGCAGTTTAAGATTTTACTCTTTATTATTATTTATTTTATATTGTTATTGGTTGCCGTTATCTGATTGTTCTGGGTTGTTACAGGATCAATATTAGTTTCATTAATAATAATCTGGATTTCATTTGTGTAAGAAAACTTAATGTTTTCATCTTGTGTTTGCTGATAGATTTTGGAAATTCCTGGTTTGATGGATTAGATGTGGCTTCACATCACTTCCAACCAATGGAGACATTCTAATGCAGAAATAAACCAAAGTGCCATAAATTCTATTTTATTTATTTCAACAGCATTTTAGGGCCACTGGGTTTTGGATAGTCATAAATGATTTAGGGATTTTTCTTTTCTTTTTCTTTTTCTTTTTACATATTTCACATACAATATATCATTGCTTATCCATTATAAGGAAAAAAAAAAGATCCTTTAAATACATTTTTCAGAAATTCTACCTAAAAAAACAAAAAAACAAAAATCCTGCTATTCTAAATCTAATCTCACACACACACACACACACACACACACACACACACACACACACACACACACACACACACACACACACACACACACACACACATTTATATAGTTTTGTTAACACAGTGACTAATAAAGACAATCCTCCACATCATACCCGTCAGTGTCTCTAAGTTTCTGCTGGTTGAAGCTGAACCTCAGGATTTTTTTACATCCATCAGAGAAGAGGCCACAACTGCAGCTGCATCTCCGAACTTGAACCCAGGACCTTCAACAGGTGAGAAAAGATATTTTAAAAAGCAACAACTCATCAGTGGATCAAATGAAATATGTCCTGCTTCCACGATGAGGAGCTTCAGTCTTTGTTAATAATGGAAGAAATAAACTTTGAAAAATCTTCACCTGCGCTCATATTTAGAGGAAAATAGATTCAGATAAACAGAATAAAAGTTAAAATATTTTTCACTTTCTCGTCATCTAAAGTTTGACAATTATGGGAAAATAAAGGCACTGCATTATAAATGATTTATCTTTGCATGAATTTATTGATATTCATTTGTCAGTTTATTGCAAAGGTCTTGAAGCAGATATACTTCCTGGAGATACGACATAGCTGCAGTTATTTACTGAAACATCTGTAAACATAAAGAGAAACAACATGAGGTAAAAACTGTTTGTACCCATTTTTAGTCTGATCAGCTTTACTTCTCATCACAGTCTGAACCTCTTAGACGAGCTTTCTGTCCTTCTTTAACTAGTCTTCAGGATTAGTTCTCCAGTCTTCCTGAAGGACTTGTTTTTGTCTTTTGTTCCACTGATCCCACACTCCTTGAGTAATGTTGAGGTCTGGGATCTGGGGCGGATCCATCCCTCCACCAGACTTGTTACCTCTGATCTTCAGTCCAGTTTTTGTGCCATGTGACACAAAGAATAGTTTCTTGACATCCACGTTTCCATGGAAACCATTTCTGAGGAGGCTTCAGCCAACAGATGGATAAACTAAAGGTCCAGATCCATCTCTCAGGTCCTGGTTCAGGTCTTGCTGGATGTGATCCTAATTCTGCAGGACATCACTTCCATATCAGCTGTAATCGTCTTTCTGTCCAGTTTCCTCAAAAGTCTAAAGATCCAATTTAAAACTGGGTCTTTGCTAAATTGTCTGTATATGTTGGTTCATTTCTTGAGTTAGAAGCATTTTTTTCTGCTTGAATAATTCGTAGGTCAGGGTTAAGTGGTTTAACTAACAAAAAAAAACTACATTCAATGAGGGGAAATTTTGCAAGTGTAAAAAACAACAACAACAACAAACAAACAACAAAAAACAAAACAAAACAAAACAAAACAAAACAAAACAAAACAAAACAAAACAAAACAAAGCAAAACAAAACTTTGAAAGACTGAAAAACCGTTGCTCCAGATCAAATTAAAAGTTTGCAAGAGTCCAGATGCTTAATATAAATAAAATAAAGCTGGATCAGGACTTTTGCTCTGTATTTGTCTTCATCATACCTCACAATAATCCAAGCCCTCCAAAAAGGCTCCATCTTTTTTTTTAATACTTATTTTTTTCCTAATTTAATACAATTTTGGAGGCAAAAACAAATCCTGTCTCACATGAGCTTCATGGTCACTGTTTTCTGCTGTTTTGTATCTTTAAACCACTGAAATGAATCTGACAGATAATAGAAAATAAAATAAAAAATAAGTGCTGGTGTTTTACTGGAGTTAAAATAGGATCAGACTGTATCGATCCAGGGAGAATTTACAGGCTGCACAGCAGTAAATAAACTAATCAGACTGAGCTGCACCTTCAGCTTCACATTAAAGAGATGAGCACATGAATCCATCAATAATTATAATCCTATAATTTAACATTCATCTGAAAATGGACAAACCTACATAGTGATGAGTTTCCCTCTGAAGCTGCTTCTAACGTTTTAGTGGTTCAGGTGATGGTTCACGGCCATTAAACCATTAAACAGTCACATGTTAAAAAAAAAAATGGACCGTTTTCCCGCTCTTTACCCTTAAAAGTTTGACATGTGAGTGAAGGGGCTTTAAGTATATCCACCTCATGTTATGAGAATATCTTAATGGGGTGTAGATCGGGTACCCAGGTCATACCAGCATTCAAAATTATATTAATAATCATCTACTAAAACTCCAAAATGGAGGCCTATGGACAAAGATAATAAACATGAGGTACATGTTGCTTATTTTTCCCTTTAATGATAATTTAGTTTATTCTTGTCCAAAAATAATGAGTCAAATTTACACAACACAGATGAACATGTACTGAATGTCTGTATTCTGGGGAATAAGTGGAGGATAAAAAGAGTTATTATCATTATACTTGTGTTTTTTAAGCTTATACTCTATAAGTAATCAATAATAAAAAGATGTTAAATATTGATCACATTGTATCTTACCTTTAAATATGTATTACTGATTAATTCACCAGTTTCAAGGTCATTTTTGTCAGTATGTTTTATACTACCAAACAGTGAGGCAGAATCTGTGAATTTCTCCACCTCATGTTTCATCTGATTCAGACGAGGGAAACAGTGACGAATTTTATTGTATTGTAGTTTGTATTGATTTGGGGGGGTTGTGTAATGCTGATACAAGATGTGCCAGGCTGCACGGACCTCCATCATGTGTCAGAGGTGTAAATTAAAGCATCATCATTGGTCAAAATCCCCCCAACTGTTTCCTCGGCTTCAGCTAATAGGATACTATTAATGTAGCTTGAATACAGCAACAAAACATTTTATTTATTTAAACCTACATTTGTTTCTAGCATTCAAAGCATGAGAATAACTCAGTTTTTTCTCCACATTTTTAAATGAGTAGCTGATGAATTACTTATATGTTTTAGGAGTTCACACATTAAATATTTAAAAACTCTGAAAATGTTAAATTCATACCCTTTATGGACAATGTATCCTGGGAGATAAAAACTGTAAAAAGGAAATGAAAGGTCATATTTTGAAATAAAAGATGAAATTGTGTTATTTTAGCCTAGAAACATAGGAGAAATAAATATTATTCCAATGTGCACCTATCAGAGAATCACATCCTGCAAAGGGAATTTCTTCAATATGTGAATTTTGTCCTGTCAGAGCAACATCTGGAGAACCTTAATTTTAGTATTCAGGTACACTCATGCAGGGAGCTGCAGTAATAAAAAGATAACGGGGGGTGTTGTATATGCTGTCTATGCTGGCTTCACTGAGGAGGCTGGAAAAGCATCCTAAGTGAATCCTAAACCAAAGCTAACCAGGTCAGTCTGGTGCTCACAAAACAATGAAATGGAAGTAAATGTTTTAAATGTTCACCAGGAGTTTAACCCATGAAAATCTAAAGCATCATGAGGACCTTTGATACCACAAAGAATATGATTTCATACGTCTTTCATCACCACAAAATCCAAAATATAAAAGTTTGATACAAAACAAAAAGAGATTATATATGTTCAAGATCAATTTCCATGGTTTATTTAATTACTGCTACTTATTACTGGTCTGTACCTAGAGACACAAGGTACAATATGTGATGATACATCTTTGAAGTGGACCTGATATGGTATTTCCAGTCATTTAATTAATATTTGGGGTATCTCTGGATTAGCTTTGCACCTGTCGTGAATCCAAATAGGGTGTAATTATGTCACAACGAAGAAAAACTTTCTTAAGAAAACCAGAGGATTTGACTCATTAACACAAACCTCCAGTCTGGATGTTACTGCAGCTTGTAAACAGTTTAATATTTTTCTGCTCTTGAGTATGACAACACCTCAGACCCAGCTGTACATATTCCAGCCAGAATCTGATCCAGAATATGACGGTGAACAGCTCAGAGAACCACCAAAGCAAACATTACAGCAGGACGTCGCTGGTAAATCTGTTCACCCGGTGCTGCTGTGCAACAGATTAGGTTGTCTTTTAGTTCCACGCTGTATACATACGCGGTACTTTTATGTATGTTAATACGTTTAAATGTGTGAAGTGATGAAAAATGACAACTGAGACAGACTGAAAATATCTGAAAACGCAGACCTGAGGTGAAGTTGCTGATGACTTTTGTTTACAGCAAGTAGAAGCTAGTGGAGGATGTGGGGAGAGGCTGGCTGAGGTTAGTGGTCGCTGGCATCCCCATCTAGCTTGTCAGTTCATCCATTCCTTACAGCCCATGTAATCATACAATCCCAGGTTGCCATAATAGAGTGTGTGCATGAGTCGCCATTTTGGCTGTTTGCATCTACACTTTTAAGGTTTCTAACAAGTATAGCTGAAAACTTAAACTTGTCCACAACTCAGAGAAATTGAAAAGATTAAATACACGTCATCAATTCAGAATAAAACAGAAATTAAAAAGACGACAGTCTCCGATGAACTGCTGTAAACAGAACGCGGGCTCCCTTAAAATTACAAATCACTCCCATAGTTCTGTGCGTGGTGATGTTGGTGCGCATTGCAGAAGTAATTTCTTTTTATTATTATTATTATTATTTTTATTTGCAAAAAGCTCCACTTTTTAAACTGTTTACAGTGGATGATGTTGGTGCTCTAGCTGGGTTAGCGTGTGGAGAATTTAATCATAGAAAAATCCAAAAACTATGATGTGATCATGGCTGGTTGTTTAAAAAACGTCTTTAAAGCGAGAGTTTGAGACAACTGGATAACTGGAGGTCCCAAACACACTAAAACATTTACTGTATGTATGTATTTATCTTTTTTATTTTTAGCAATGTGTGAAATTTGAGGTGATGATACATTCATTCAATACTGCAGTTAAATAAGAAAACATGGAAAACAAACAGACTGATTCAATTCTTAAGTATTTAATGTGAACTTTAACTCAGAATTTAACGTGTCCTCCTCTCCAGCCTTCTCATGATGTTTGAGTATAAATGAAAAGAACAGAATCCCTTTGCCAGATTTGCAGCAGTCAGTGATTCAGGAACAGACACTGCAGGACACAGAAGCTTTGACAAAGCAGCAGCATTTAACGCTTGGCACTGAGAACAGGTTAGACTTCTGTTTGTGGACTTTGTCACCTGTTTTCTGATGAAATTTCCCAACACATGCTTGAAGTGTTTGCTCACTGATGTTAATGCAGCCTGCCTCAAATATAAAAGGTTGTGAGCTGGAGTTCATGAAAGTAGGTACAGCTGGAGCTCTGATGAATGTTTTATAGATGACAATATGGTAAATAAGATTCAGATTTAGAAACTTTTTTAATCCCAAAGGGATTCATATGTAATCAGACATACCAGTTCCTGATTGCAATTAATTCATTAGAGGAAAGTAAATAAATAGATGACTCTAAAATAAAATACATTCAAACAGCATCACTATACCAGTGACACAATGTGCAAATTAAACAAATAACTGCAGGACCCACTCGTCACATCTAAAGTGTTTTAAGACAGTTAAAATTAAAATAAAACAACGCCTGCTTAGAGGCATTGATTTATGTTTTAACATACTTATGATATCAGTAAATAAAACCAGACATTGGCTGGTTGAACTAAACTCCTGCACAGTGTTTTACAGTCGACTCTGTTTCCACAGACGCCCCACGGTTTTTGTTGCTGTGACTCATCAGCTGTAATTTGTTGACGAGATGTTTCCTCCAAACAGTGACTGATGTTTGACTGAATCAGCATTGTGAGGATCCAGGTGGAGGTAACAAGCTCCTTGTTGACTCCAGGTGGGGGAAAACATCAGTTTTATGTGTTCCAGTTGTAGCGAACATGGCCCTGGCCCTCAGGGACCCGCGGCAGCATCTGTTCACTCGCTCCCTCTGCCAGCCTTTGCAATCACTACACCTGCTGATGCAGTCCAGAAGTTTTTGGACAGTTGCACATAATTTAGACATTCAGTGAGCAATAAAATCATGTTTATCATCCTACCAGGTGCAAGTTTTAGTGCGGGGGTACTATAACTTTTAACACTGGATACACTGCATTAAATGTTGGTGGTGTGGGTCGAGTGGTTCAGATGTTGTCATCAACCAGCAACAACAACACACCAATATGATCTGATAAAGAAGAACAAGAGAAAGAAGAAAAAAGACCCTAAACTTCTCTTTTTGGCTGTTTCTGGCTGTAATACACAACAACAAGGCCAGAAACATGAGACAAAACTGCAGAAGCTTTCAGAAAAAAGTCACAAAACAAAACCCCAACAATTAAGAAAAAAATCCTCAGAAAACTGAAAAAAAGAAATGCACTATTGGAGAAATATCTCACCATTTACCAAAAGATGAATAAAATAAAATAAAATAAAATAAACGTCTAAAACTTTCAGGAAATATGACAGACAATTTTTTTATTATTCATTTATTCAGTCAGGATTTGCTGTGATTTTTATTTTTTTTTAAATATTTTTGCTCTTTTGACCTTTAACTGCTGTTGTTTTGTGTGAAAAGTCAGAATTTGTACAGGATTCCTCCATGCATTCATCCCCAGGGTTAGGGTTAGGGTTATAAACCTAGCGGAGCTCTTAGATTCAAAAGACTCTGGTCAGCCAGTCCAGACCAGAGTCCAGACTAAACATGGAGAAGCAGCATTTAGCTGTTATGCTGCAAAAAATTGGAACAAACTGCCAGTGGAGATTAAACTTTCACCAAACATAGATTTTTAAATCCAGGTTAAAAACATTTCTTTTCTCATGTGCCTGTGCATGAAATCTGCACGCTAACTTTTAACTTATCTTGCTTTTAATCATTTTAATGTAATTTAAGACTGGATTATGATTTGATTGTGATTTAGCTGTTTGTTGCTGCCTTTTACAACTTTCTAATGCTTTCTTTGCACCATCTGTAAAGCTTTTAATGCTTCATGTAAAACACTTTGAATTGTCTTGTACATGAAATATGCTATACAAATAAACTTGCCTTGCTGAGTGACAGAAGAACACGGCGGTGTTTGCAGCTACTCTGCAGATTAGACTGTTTTCAGTGGTGTTTGTACCTTGTGATAACCAAGCAGCACAAACTGAATCCAACCTGTTAGCAGCCTTTCAGCTGCAGGTCTACCTGTTGACTCCCACTAAATCTTTTCCTGTTTGCCGGTGTGACTAATGTGTCAACCGACCTTTATAAAGAGCCCATTGACGGGCTCTCAGTTGACCGTGTACTACAAGAGATTACACACAAGGACATGTGTCACGGGAGGCAGCAGCTCCCACAGACCTGAATGGGGTCTTATCTTGTTCCAAACCGCCTGCAGTCCTGTGATAAGGAGCGTCTGGGGATCTTGCATTAAGAGGAGCCACCAGGCTGCAGCAGCACTCTCAGATACCTTCTCTACCCACACATTCATGGTTGAGTGGAAACATTGTGCGTATGCAGCTCTCTCAGAGAGTGTCAGTCATTCCTGCAGCATTACGCTGCTCACTGACTGCAATAATCAGCAGCCCAGCGGGGATGGAAATAAAGTCACTGTTAATTGCTCTGTCTGCTTGAGCAACTTAATGACACCTTGTGTGAATCATTACCTGATGTGTGTGTGTGTTGAAGCAGAACAGGATGTCACCTGCTGGTTTGAACATGATCATGTGTTGAAAGAGATACCAGTGTGTATTACTGTCATCAGGAGTCCCTCAGCCCTGACTGCTAACCTGCTTCTGATATTTATTCCCAGATAATCTCTTTTAATCATGTGACACCTCTTCATATGTAAAACTGCACATTGGCTGCTTATAAACTGTAAATGTGTAAATGTTAACAGGTGTAATCCCAGTGTTTCTGTTGGCTGATGACAGATCCACCAGTTAACATAATAGTAGCAACCACACAGGTAAAAATATATTACATGATTAATATAAGTGCAACATAAACAAAGGTTATTATTCTCCCTCATATTAAGAACTACTTTCATTCCTTTCGCAGACTATTGGAAAGATCCTCTCTGTACATTTTTGACATGACATGACATGATTGACTTCTCTGATTACATCTCTTTATAAAACAGAAAAAAAAAGAATCAGATGTTATTTGTTTTTAGTTGGCCATTAACTCCTGGTACAGATCATTATCTCTCACCTCCACTGCTTAAATATTCTTTCAGGCATATCTCCAGAACCCAAGTGGTTCAGAAAGTGGGGGAACGTTTGGTGTTTCATCAACTGAAAAGGACATGTCACTCCACCACTCATTCATCTTTCTTGGCTGTAAATGTGGAAGCTGCCATATTTAGGCCACTATTTTTACTATGATGCTTCTGAATGGACAAACTTGCAGTTTATGTCACTAGATGTTATTTATCTTGAACACCCCAAAACATTAATCCAACATGTCAGATGATGCTCCTGACAAACACATTTTTCAAGAGTTGAAAACTGATACTAAATGGTTCTGTTCCTGTTATTATCTGACCTTGAGGGATTCTGACAAAATGGTGATGCAAGATGGAGAGAAAGCAGGTTGGACATGTACCATCCCAGAGTCCACACCACCCTTCCCAAAGAAAACCAAACTCATTAGATCACAGAAGAAAACAGAGGATATTTATAAGTGACACCAGAAACTCCAAAAGCTGTTAGAATATTAGTAAGAAAGTTTATTTCATTTAAAGTATGAACAAAAGAGTAATGTAAAAACATATTATTATTATTAGTAGTAGTAGTAGTAGACATTATTTTAATAAACAATGTATGATGGGTGCTTCCATGATCAAAAATGACTGAATATAATAGTTAAAACTAAAATTTCCTCAAACTCAGTTTCTTATATGTTTAAAAATGTACCAAAATAAATGGTTTGCACAAACAAAATGCTGTTAAAAAACAAACAACAGCAATCTTTACTCGTCAATGAATCTTAAAAGCTGTCTTATAGTACTCAAGGACTTATATTACAGAGAATAATCATTCTATGGTTAATAAAACAGCTTTAGATTCAAATCAAATTGTTGACAAATTTGTTGATGAGCATGTTCTAGTTTCTCAAATTCAAACAGTCACCTCCTCGGACGCTAACCAGCTGCAGAAAAAGTCATGATTGGAAAGAGTTTAGTCACCTTTAACTGTCTGAAGTATGAAGCAGAGACAAACCATTGTGATTAATTATGAGGCTGAAGTCGGTCGTGGCCTTCCTGAAGGATGGACGACGTTGAAACGCTGCCTGTTCGGAGAATGAGAGGAGGAGGAGGAGGGGCTCAGTTGGGCTAAGTAATGACAAAATGAGCACCCTCAGTAGACTCTGGCAATGAAAAACCCTGCCCTCATCACCCGAGTCTTTTGTTCGAAATTTTATTAGCACTAGCCACGCTAAAATAACCTGTTAACACGTATCATAGTGCAGCAATAATAACCTCCTCAATCATATTTTAAAAGTCACGTCAAGGCGGCCGGCTGTAATTCATCTCTATGCAAATACCTCTGTGTCAGCCCATTAGTGTGTTGCTACAGGGGTTTTATTAAAATGCATTCGGCCCCGCTCTCTTCTTACTCAGGACTAATAAAACACGAGCCCTGCTGCACAAGAATTATAGCAACTATTAGGGTAACATATGGACAGCATGCACTGTGAAAATAAAAACCAACAGATAAAGTGGCAGGGTCAGGCTGGGGAGCAAACACTTAGGAAATGGCAGTGAAGTAATAGATTGTTCTGGAGCTGGAGACCTGGAAATCAAAGCCTGATTATTCATTCATTTGGGTGGGGGCTCAATACTGCTGCACCCCCACTCACCTGCAGCTCCTCCGCCCGCTCCATCGCTGGCAGCAGTGCCATCACAGAGTGTTCCTGAGTCATAAAATGTGAGGACACTGAAAAGGTAATAAAGTGCATTAGACCCTTAATGAAATTAAAACAATGGAGATGGATTCATTCACTGATCAGCCGACGTGTACTGCACATCGAGCTGTGTACTCATTAATGCTCACAGCTGCTGCTGTGTGCTGAAGGAAGGTAGCCAGTTATGTTTTAATGACGCTTGATGACAGAAACAGTGTTCAGACAGCTGATGCAGGCAGCGCTGGTTCTTCTAACTGACAGATTCATGGTGTTATTAGACTTTTTACTTCTTTTTCTGCCTCTAATGTCATAGTATGAAACTTTTTGTTTTGGTCCTGAACCACTTTGTTGTGTCTTCATCAGATAATTTCACCCTGAAGCCAAAGATATCACAGACTGTCCTTCCCAAAACATTTCCATATGATTTATCTGCAGGCTTTGATCATGTACAAAGAATATATGACCTGTAGTCAGAAGAACAAATACATGTGGAAGGTAAAACTTTTGTCCATGATGTGGCTGTTGACCTGGAAAAAGAATGTAAAGTCCAAATTATGATCCTTTTGTGTGTTTTAGTAAAGTGTCATGCTATTGATGTCACAGCTTATAAAGGCCCATGTTTGAACACCCAGAGCTTACCCCTTCTTCCTGATGTGAAGACTTCATGGCTTGTTAAATGAAAGACTAGAGGTTAACTTCTGCTCTGATACGGAAACACATGTATGAGTTGTATTTACCTCCTGCCATCTGTAGGGTGGTAGTTTATAGTTACAAGTCATATACAGGGGCAGGGACCAAATTACACAAGGACTTTTGGGGAGCCTTACTTATAGACGTGCACCGCGACTTTGCAAGTCATGTGGACACACATATACATTAGTGTATAGTAACATGGTCAAAAACCTTCTTCTACTACTATACGCAGCTGATCCAATCAGAAAACTCTCATATAGGGATGGAAAATTCTTTTAACCACCATAAAATGAAGCATTTTAAGTGGTTGTTGTTTGGGCGACCAACAGCAAACGACAACAATGCTGCTGTCCATGGTGCTGAACGACACAGAACAGTTCATCTGCGTCTTTGGCTAATAAATTAATGAATAAAAACACAATGCTGACAAATGAATGCTGTTCTTTTTAAGAAACAGTAACCTAATAGAAAAATTTTATGTATCCTGAAAGTTGGCTATTTTAAGAGCTTCCCTTTCAAATATCAGCTGACTGTCTTCATGGAAGCTCATCTGCTTTTTAGAGGAGCCAGGCTCCTCTTGGTTCTCCTGTAATTTAAACTATGTTCAAGGGTTTAAGCAATAAGACTGTTAGTGTGACGATACTGTGGAAAATGATTACTTTGTCAACACTGTTCTCATTTGTTTCCCTTTATTTTATTATCTTCCTCACTTTTTTTTTGGACAATGGAAGGAAATCATTCATGGATGGGGAGAACACAAAGTCCACATTAAAGGCCCCAGCAAAGGTTGAACCAAGAACCTTCTTGCTGTGATGAAACTAATCCCTGATCAGTCTGTCAGGTCACCACTGCTGCTCTGCAGGTTGATTCAACCAAGATATGATTTTATTCTGTACTTTTACTTTCATGTAGAACACAGTAGAGAATTTAAAGCTCACTGAGAAATTTGACAATATGGAAATGCAGAAAAGTATCAAACTCTTTATTATCTTTATCCTCATAAGTTTGGATGTTATTTAATCTTGAAATTCGGCACAATTAGGGGCATGTCCTTTTGATTGACAGATATCCAATATCCACGGCAAGAAGGGAAAGTGCAGCACAACCAGAGTTTTTAGCCGGCTAACAGCGTGCCTTAGCTTTAGCCAGCCTACCTCCGTTAGTTGGTTAACTACCTTTAGCTCGGGGTTAGCTCGATTAGCTCTTAGCTACAGGCAGCTTGGAGTTTGATGGTTGTCAATCATCCCCGCCACCTTAAAAAGTCTCTCTCTCAGCTCCACCTCTTTGCCCATTTTGGATTTTCTGGGAATGACAACACGTATGAAGCTGCTAAGATGGCAACGGTGGGAGCCGCCGAATGAGCTTCAATTCAGATCTTCAGAAACCTACTGGTGCCGTCACAGAGGCTCCGTCCATCTTTTATATACAATCTATGGGATGGCCTCTTGGACCTGCCTGGTATGTATAACTGAATGACTGCCCCCACCTTGCCTTGTAGTCTGCTATAAATAAGAAGGGTAGGTAGAAATTATTTTCTGTCCAAATAAAAAACTTATTGGACGCTAAGCCTATGCTCGTTTTTTAAACAGTAGAGATGGGATTTATGGCTCTTTGAAGGGAGCCGGATCTTGAGGAGCCGTTCCTTTTAAAGAGCCATTCAAATGACTGGCTCGTTTTCACAATATCTTTCAAAATTTCACAATATATAAGAATGACAAACAATGAAAATATGTACCTATATGAAATCTACTATACAAGTGTAAAAAATTATAGGAAAAATATAAATAAAAAAGGATAAACCTGAGCAGTCAGTGCAAATTCTAGTAAATGTTTTGGATAGAACTCACAGTATTTGTTTCCAAACAATTCTCTCTGCCTATAGATGCTTCACACGAATGGAGCGTGTTGGACATCAGACTTCTATGATGTCACATGTTATTTATTTTATTTTCATTTGACTCAACTGTGCTACTTCTTATTTATTTATTTATTTATTCAGTCAGTCTTAGCTGGAAGGGGGGCGGGGATTGAGCTTGGTGTGTGTGTGTGTATACGTGTGTGCGTGTGACTGTGTGAAAGATTTCATTGAGTGTTTTTATTCTTATGTTTTTAATCATGTAAAGTACTTTGTGTTGCCTATGGCATGAAAGCGCTTTATAAATAAAGTTTGATTTGATTTGATGAAGGCAGTGTCAAAAATTTGTATATATAAAGAATGGCTCGCAAATGAACGGCTCACAGTTGTGAATCGATTCCCATCGTTCATTTAAAAGAGCCGTTCAAAAGAATCGATTCGTTCATGAACGTCACATCTCTATTAAACAGTTAATTGTTGGACCACCTCCTGTCACAGATGTATCATTGCACCATTGTTACTTGCAGTGAATGAGCCATTTTCAGTCCTGGCCAATCACTGAGCTGGATTTTCTTCTTCCTCCTTCTTTGTCACCAGTTATTTCAGGGATTATTGCCCCTAGCGAGTAGTTGTAACTGTGTGACATGGTAGCAGTTTGGTCTGGTCAAGTTAAGTGTAGTGTGAGAGCAAATAAATGTGCCAAAATTTTCCCTGAACTATCCTGGTGTGATTGCTCCTAAAATATGGTCCACAACAAATCTTTCATCCTTTTAGAGGGAAAATGTTTGATTTTAAGGGGTTAAAAGAAAGGTAAAACACTACATTCTGCCCAACAATAAGAGTATTAGAAAATTCTAAGAAATTAAAGAGAAAAAGGTTAAATTAATAGAGTTGAACAGGCTGTGCATGGTCCAGGAACAGGGTTATCATTAAATTGTTGGCATTTGATGCCAAGATGAAAGCAGAACCATTCAAAGTGTGTCTGTACAAGTCAGAGACATCAGGACTGATGAGCCCCCATCCTCCTGATTATCAGTCATTTTACAGTTTATCAAAGTCACAGGAACCTGTCACGCTTGTGTGAACTGTGGATTTTTCTGTTTTATTGTCTCATTAATTTCATGTGGATCATTAGCCTCCGTAAAGATCCCTGTTTTGACAAATGCTGCATGTGAATTATGCACACAATGTGCTTCCTCATCCACTGAATGGATCACATGATAAACAGGGAGCGCCCCTAAATGTGTTTGTGGGGGTGTCCGTCACTGCATTACAGAGGGAAACGCTGGGACGCTGCAGTGGATGACACATGATGCCACCTTCAACGAGCTTTTCACTGAGACTATCGGAGCGTCTGAAGGAAACATTAATGTAACACATACAGATAAAAAATGAAGTACAGCTTGACATCCCCTCACATGAAATGATATCTGCTCTCAGCAGCACTTCATGTCATGTTGCAGGGATGAGGAAGGACTGATTTTTAAGAGGTATTTATGGGTAAACTGAATATCTTCAGTTATCAAATTTTGTTGTTTCAGTCATCAGGGAGAAGCAGGATCAATCACTGCTGCACATCTTCTGCCTTTTATTTATGACCCTGATTAAAAATCTGCTCCTTCATGTTTTAAAAAAGCTCCTCATAAAAGCGTTGGTTTTTTAAATGATCTTGCAGTTGTTTAAGAGCTTCTGGAGGTCATTTATCTCCAAAGTGATGGTCCATGAAAGGCAATGATAATCAGACATGTTTCACAGAGATGTTGAAAATAATCTGGAGGGAAAAGTCAATGGAAATGTTCAAGTTTATGAGTAGTGCAGCCTGAACAGATCACCAGTATGTCACAGGACCAGCTCATGAACACAAATACTTACAGTTAACCTGACAAACTGGAGCATCATGAGAGAAAAAACAAGCTGTAGGCAAAGGTTGTATCGAAGAAGTTGCATTTAAAACCATCTGGTTTCATAATTTTAACATTTTATTTTGTTCTGGGGGGGGGGGGGGGGGTAGTTTGCATGACTCCTGCATGCTCAGTATCAAAAGCAATATATGCAGGTAATGTCTTTCTTTTCATTCACTGTAAGTTTCTGCAGAAAAACTAACAGATGCAGCAATAAATCAGGCCCATATGGTGATTAATAAAGATTAAGTTTGTCTTTCATTAGAAACCAGTAAAGTACAGATGCTGGAATAATTCATGCAAGAGGGGTGCCAGCATCATTTTAAAAAATGCCATCTTAGCTCTAAATAATTTTGCTTTAGAGTGTATTTAGATGCAGATCTGAGGTCATGACTTTAAAAAGATAACTTGGAGTGAGAGGAGGCTCGCTGACATTTAAATTGGATTGCTCTTTGTCTCTGTTGAAGGTTTCGTTCAGGTTTCCTGTGTGACCTTGTTGTCTCCACTGGACGCTGGCTCAGCCTGATCAGACCTGCCCGGCCTCTTGTTTGGTTTATTGACTGACCGCAGACACGCTGCCGTACCTCCATTGGCTTAAATGGGTTTTCATTTTTTATTGGCAGGCCAGTGGCTGTCTTGTTGAGGCTCTTTACACTTTAACAGCTTGGGGTATCAAAATGTGTTTTACTGGCTCTCGTAAAAATCAAACAAAATGAAATAAAATCAAAAGGAGGCGGGCAGCAGGCTGTGCTCAGCAAAAACAAGTCAGGGATTGGAAGGAAAGTGTAGCAGATTTGTTTACAGGGACATGGTTTAGTGATGGTCAGTAAATATCAGAATGGATTTCTGAGGCTAAAAACACAAGTCAAAACAGGATTAAACTCAAACTGTTTGCATGTCTCTGGTCTGGTCCTTGTTTCCCGTCTCTCTCCACTACTACTGTCACAGAAGCTGAAAACCACCTCACATCACCGTATTTAAGCCTCATTCAGACCAGTCATCTGTATAACCAGCAGTGATTTATAGTGGATTCAATGGAAATAATTCACCATAAAGTCATGTTGCATTGTGTTCCTGTGCTTATCTACTGTTTCATGTTTGTGATAAGTATGTTCTGTGTTACTCTGTGATCTCTTGAATTAGGTGCATTCTATACCTGAATATTCATTACTTTACTCAGGTGTTGTGAGGACACTAACTTTAAAAGTGTTGCCTCTCGGTTGTTTACACTGTGGGCTGAGTCATGTTGTTTTAATGTGTTTTTGGAAGGATAAAAAACTTCAACTTTAGAAATTGTCTCTACTCATTTATT